>NW_010296491.1:0-1044 GCF_000700745.2 Antrostomus carolinensis | reverse complement strand
CCACCCCACCCCTCGTCCATCATCTCCCACCTTCCTCTTGTGGAGCTCCAGGGCCTGGGACCTCAGGGCCAACTCCTTCTCCACCGCTGCCAAACTGCTCTGGAGGCCTCGCTCCTTCTCCTCCAGCTTCTGCACCACCAGGAGTTGGGCGTCCACCTGGAGACAACCCACCCAGACATCTGGGTCACCTCACCTTGGACAACCAGGTCACCATGGACCTGGACACTTGGGTCCCCACCCCTTGTCCACATCTTGGCTTGTTCTCCACCAGCTTCTGAAGCTGGGTGACCAACTATGGACCTTGTGGAGACAACCAGGTCCCCTCACCTTGGACATCCAGGTCCCACCTGGGCCCTGAGGGTGAGAACCTGCTCCACCACCTCAACCTTCCTCCAGCCCCTCAACCATCTCGGTTCCCCTGGACACCTGGGTCCACCTGGACCTCCTTGGACCTCCTCAGATACCTGGGTCCCACCTGGGCCTTGAGGGTGAGAACCTGCTCCACCAACTCAACCTTCTCCTGGTCACCTGGGTTCCTCCAGCTCCTCAACCATCCGGGTTCCCCTGGACACCTGGGTCCACCAGAACCTCCCTGGATTCCTGGTTCCTCTCCAGAAATCTTGGTTCCACCTCAACCTTCATGGGGAGAACCTGCTCCACCACCTAAACCTTCACCTCATCACTTGGGTTCCTCCAGCCCCTCAGCCATCCGGGTTCCCCTGGACACCTGGGTCCACCTGGACCTCCTTGGACCAACCTGGGCCTTGAGGGCGAGGACCTGCTCGGCCAACTCATCCTTCTCCTCCCGCAGCAGCTTGTGGATCTGGTTGGCTTTGATCCTCTCTGACATCAGCTTGAAGTTGGCGTCGTCCTTCTCCCGGAGCTGCTGGAGGAGCCGCAGGTTCTGCTCCTGCATGTCCTCGAAGGCCTGGCCGGTCACGTCCATCTCCGACAGCAGCGCCTCCTCCTCCTGCCACCAACCAACCACCACGTGACGTCACACACCAGCTCTCGTGATGTCATCACCAACCACCAGCCTACTAT
>NW_010296490.1:12943-15612 GCF_000700745.2 Antrostomus carolinensis | reverse complement strand
CCCTTTCCCCTTCACTGCTCTCTAGTAGATCTATACTGGAAAATTTCCCAACCTATACTGGAACCTGGGGTTGTTCCTGCCCAGATGCAACACCCTACACTGCAACAGAAATAGGGTTAGCATTCCTCAAAGCACTCTCCCACTCTTTTGGGCTTTCTCAGACATACCTACTGCCTTTGAGGGGAATCATCCTGGATAGATTTTACTGTCATGAAAATAAGAAGCCATGAGTTAGCTGGTGGTAACGTAGTAAACATGATGCTTCATTCAAATACATCAGGGTTTTTTTTGTGGAATGGGAACTAATTTTGAGTTATCTTCAGATAAATTAGATCTACTTTAGAACCAGCTAGCCAGAGAGGTTATGTAGTGTCCCTCTGTGGGGATATTCAAAACCTGACTGGATACCACTAGGGTAACCTGTTGTAGGTGATACTGTTGACTGGGACATGTGTGTGGACAAGACAATCTCAGGACATCCCTTCCAACCTAAACAATTCTGTGATTCTATGACAATGACAATATTAGTCTAAGTGCTCTCCTCCACAATGTCTCTCCAACTGACAGACATTTTATTTTGGGCATCTATCCTACCAGTAGTCAAGGAAGGTTGTCTTCTGTCTATCATTCTTGTGATCAGTTTTCCAGGTTACTATCTATCTGAGCTGTCAATATAACATAGTCAGAGACAATGGCATAAACCCAACTACTCCAGGCCCCACCTGGAGTGCTGTGTCCAGTTCTGGAGCCCTCATCACAAGAGAGACCTGGAGCAGCTGGAACAAGTCCAGAGGAGGCCACCAGGATGATCCGAGAGCTGGAGCAGCTCTGCTGTGAGGACAGGCTGAGAGAGTTGGGGCTGTTCAGCCTGGAGAAGAGAAGGTTCCGGGGAGATCTTATAGCGGCCTCCCAGTACCTGAAGGGGCTACAAGAAAGCTGGGGAAGGACTTTTTACAAGGACAGTTAATGACAGAACAAGGGGAAATGGGTTTAAGCTGAAAGAGGGGAGGTTTAGATGAGATATTAGGAAGAAGTTCTTCACTGTGAGGGTGGTGAGACAGTGTCCCAGGTTGCCCAGAGAAGCTGTGGCTGCTCCTCCCTGGAAGTGTTCCAGGCCAGGCTGGATGAGGCTTTGAGCAACCTGGTCTAGTGGAAGGTGTCCCTGCTGCTGGCAGGGGGGTTGGAACTGGATGAGCTTTAAAGTCCCTTCCAGCCCAAAACATTCTATGATTCTAACTATTCTGATCTTTCTTTTATACCTAACTGTACACCGTTCATAGTACTAATTTATACAATGGAAATATGCACTGTGGATGAATTAGGATAACCTTATTATATATTTTTTAATCTCCTGGGGTCTTAAGAAATGTTATAGACACAAACAGATTTCATTTAAAGACGTAGTGTTTTCCTTTAACTCTAATGACATACGGTGAAACTACTAGAAAAGAACCTTTAGATGAAATTATAATGTGGACGACCTTATTTCATAAGTTCTTGGCCTGTGGACTACAGGCAGTTAAAAGTAAAACATCAATGAATAAAAGCACGTCTTTTCTCACACTGACATTTCTTATTTACTTAGTGGGTGAGAGAGCACTGGAATGGGCTGCCAAGAGAGGTTGTGGAGTTCTCTTCTCTTGAGATACTCAAAACCTGCCTGGATGCAGTCCTGTGCAACCTATTCTAGATGTACCTGCTTTGGCAGGGGGGTTGGACTGGATGATCTCCAGAGGTCCCTTCCAACCCCCACCATTCTGTGATTCTGTGTGATTTCACATGACAATGTTTTTTGTTTTTTTTAAAAAAAATCTTAACACTGACTCCCAATTGCTTCATAGTTAAGGCAAAAATATTTGTCGGAAGGTCAAAAACAAGTGACCTTATGTTGTATCGTCACACCAGGACAATCTCACAGCAACTCAGGCTAAGCCTCTTCCTAAATGTCGGTTCCAGGTACTCTGATTTCAGGGTTCCAGATCTTGCTGTAAGGAAAGCTAAACTGTTCTCTCTTCCCAAAACACTGAGGGATTTGGTGAATCCAGTAAGAGAGTGGCTTGTAACATCTTTAACCACCCCAGCCCTGTTCCTGACCAGAATGCTAACAGTTATTTTTATTATGTTCAACAAAAAGACCACATAAAGCACTTGCTCTTATTTACCCTCTTCTTTATTCTTTTGGTCCATAGAATAGCTAGTTTTTGATTCCCAAACCTTAACCTTAATTAAAATTATCACATCGGCTGTAACACTAAAAGGCACCATAAGGCTTTATGTCACTAGAAAGCCCCAGCTCTAACAGACCTCTTCTGGTCTCTAGCAATGATACAAAATTGAATTGAACAAAATTGAACAATTTCACTTCTTTAAGCTTATTTCCCAAAGGCTTCAGTGCAACACTCCCAACATAAGCTCTCCATCTCAGCCAGTGGGTGGGAAGTATGAAATCAAGCAATAAACTGAGCTCTTGGAGCTTTAATTTCCCAAACCCAGCTGTAACTTAATCTACGTTGTAACTGGAGAACAAGTAAAGGACACACAGACTCTACAGAAAACAGCCTTCTTTCTACCTCTATGGTCACAGAGTCACAGAATCCCAGCATGGTGGGGGTTGGAAGGGACCTCAGGAGATCATCCAGTCTAACCCCCCTGACAAAGCAGGTTCCCTA
>NW_010296490.1:4438-12933 GCF_000700745.2 Antrostomus carolinensis | reverse complement strand
TGCACAGGAAAGTGTCCAGGTGGGTTTGAACATCTCCAGAGAAGGAGACTCCACACCCTCTCTGGGCAGCCTGTCCCAGGGCTCCGGCACCCTCACAGGAAAGAAGTTTTTCCTCATGTTTAAGTGGAACATCTGGTGTTCCGGTTTGTGCCCATTGCCCCTTGTCCTGTCACTGGGCACCACCGAGAAGAGCCCGGCCCCATCCATTTGGCACCCACACTTCAGGTATTTATAGACATTGATCAGATCCCCTCTCAGGCTGCTCTTCTCCAGGCTGAACAGTCCCAGCTCTCTCAGCCTCTCCTCATAAGGCAGATGCTCCAGACCCCTCATCAAAATGTGGACAACCTTATTTCATAAGTTCTTGGAATGTGGACTACAGGCAGTTAAAAGTGAAACATCAGTGAATAAAAGCAAGTCTTTTGTCACACTGGCAATTCACATGACAATTGTGTTACTGGAGAATTCAAAAGCAAGCTGGGCTCCTGAGGTTTCACTTTTCCAGTCACTCATCCCTATCCAGTTAAAAATGAAAGAAACTTTTTCCTCCATACTAAAGAGTAATAAGGAATCACATTTTTTTTTGGCCTCTGCTCACCTCCTCATTTTGTAAGCCTTGGAGAAGGCAGTTATGGGCTGGGTTCCTGGGTGTTCTTCATTTTGGAAGCCATGCTCTAACCACAGAGCTGACTATATAACATTATATAGCAACATGGGACCAGGTTAAAGTGCAAAAAATTAGGCACTGGTGAGTAAAAACAGCAATTGACTTCCTAATTTGATGGGTTTAGAAGGATGCAAAAAATCATAGAATCCCAGACTGGTTTGGCTTGGAAAGGACCTGAAAGCTCATCCAGTTCCAATCCCCCTGCCAGCAGCAGGGACACCTTCCACTAGACCAGGTTGCTCAAAGCCTCATCCAGCCTGGCCTTCAACACTTCCAGGGAGGAGCAGCCACAGTTTCTCTGGCCAACCTGGGACACTGTCTCACCACCCTCACACCAAAGAATTTCTTCCTAAATCAGTCAGCTCTAAATCTGAAAATCTAACTCAAATCTAAATCCTGAAAGTATTTTGCATCAGGGTAATATTCCTCTGTTAAATGACAACAAATCTGCTCTTTATTGAAACCAGTTTTGTGTGGTGTAAGAAATTCAACAATAAATGGGACTCTGCAGTGTCAGGTTGCCAAACCCTCATCCACCTAACATTATATTCAGGTGTTACTAACACACAATAAAAGGCAACATAAGGCTTTAACCATTTTTGGCACAGCCCATTTTCTCAATTCCAGCGCCCAATGGCACTTGGCAAAAAAAAGTCCTCCTAAAAATGAATTATTATGTCTTAGGCTACCATGCTATAGTAGGAATATAAAGCTGACGAGGATCAGCAGTAGCCTTTTTTTCTGCCTCTGTGGACTTTTCCATAGGCAATATAAACTTAGGGCACAATTTTGAGTTAAAAACCTAAAATCTGACATTATCTTTAACAGTAAACTGAAGTGAAGAATAAGTTTTGTCTTAAAATAATGCCAGCCAGCCTCCTAACCCTTAATCTGGGATTTTAGGCCATTTTAGGAGAAAAAAATATATTATGGCCCTTGATATATGTCAACTGATGCCCTAATACTGAGGCCCTTGCAGAATGCTACAATAAACCTTCAGTCTTTGATTTTTCTTAATCTAATCTTAATAGTGATCAGATTGGAGAGACATCACTGCCCTTTCTGCTAATCCTCTTCCTACCTTGGGGAATCTGAAATCATATAGAAACAAACTAGGCTACATAGCCTTTATATTTCCTAGTCCTAACCCTCTAACACTATCTTTTATTATAGTTCAGATCCACATACCTATATGAGAACTTTCTCCTAAATCCATGCTGGGACTTACCCAAACACCGAGGGCTTTGTAGAATCCACAAATAATGTGGGATCCTCAATCTTTAAATTCTAAAGCCCTTGCCATAAAAAAATGTAAAGCCAACAATCTCATCAATATATCGAAAAACAGAATTTGGCTTTCATCCAATCCATTCATGGTCATGCAACATTCAAAACTATAAACTGATTCGTATATATTTAGTTGTTCTAATCTTATCTGCATTGTAACCCAATATCGTATCAACATCGTAAACAGTAACATCTGAAAAATAAAAGGAAGAAACAACATAAATATCAACTGAGATGAGACAATTTACTAACTTAAGAGCCTACAAGCACCCAGCAATGAAGTGAGTTCCTTAACTGCTGGAGACTCCAAGAAGGACATGGAGGTGCTGGAGCGTGTCCAGAGAAGGGCAACAGAGCTGGGGAAGGGTCTGGAGCACAAGTGTGCTGAGTTCCCGGCTGAGGGAACTGGGGTTGTTGAGCCTGGAGAAAAGGAGGTTGAGGGGAGACCTTGTGGCTCTGTCCAAGTCCCTTGGAGGAGGGTGGAGAGAGGTGGGGGTGGGTCTGTTCAACCAAGGCCCAAGGGACAGGACAAGAGGAAATGGGCTCCAGTTGTGGCCAGGGCAGTTGAGATGGGATGGGAGGAAGATTTTCTTTGCTGAAAGGGTTCTGAGGCATTGGAAGGGGTTGCCCAGGGCAGTGGTGGAGTCCCCATCCCTGGAGGGATTGAAGAGTCGTGTAGACACAGTGCTGAGGGACATGGGTTAGTCACAGGGGACTTGTCAGTGTTGGGTTCATGGTTGGACTCAATGATCTTAAAGGGCTTTTCCAATTGAGCCAATTCTGTGGTTCTGTGAGACATAAGCCCTCCCACAACCCAAGCCCTGGCATTTATTTCAGCCAGTTGTTTATGAACCCAGACATTGAAGGAAGTGACAAAGCTTAGAGCCTGTGAACCTTCTCCTAATTTCAGAGCCCTGCAGCATCCAGCCATGATCAGAGTACAAAATCAAAGCTGTAATTACAACCATGTGGGAAGCACCTAAAGTAAAATGCAACTTCAGGGAATGACTCCCAGTGATAACCTCTTATCTGTCCATGTCAGCCAAGGAAAATCTAATAGAAAATGTGTCCTTCACATCTTCTTCCCTCCAATCTTAACCCTAATCGGAGTCATAACCCGGACTTGAATTACACCCGGGTAACTGATAGCTACAACAAAACTGGATATATGATATAAATCTTTGATAACAGCAGCTTTCTTCCTATCTCTGCACACCGAGGTGAATCCTGCATTAACCTCAGATATTCAAGCTTCTTTTCACAAGACTCATCCCCAACACGCTACCTACACACACGTAGCACAGCTGGCTCCTAACTTGCAATTTCCAAGGCTTTTTAACTGGAGTTCATCATTTTTATCTCCTGTAATATAATCTGAAAATCAAAATTTGAGCTAATTGTGTTTCTCTGTTCCAGAAAAGATGCTGAAGAACATATTTGTTAAAAAAAAAAAAAAGTGCTAATCTTTCAAAAACTTCTGTGACTGAGGGTAAAATAGTCAAAAATCAGAAATCCTTTCAGAGAGCTACATAAAAATATACATTACCTCAGCTGCAACTAGGGGGTGAAATGCACTCCTGACTCAGCTGTCAAGACATTCACTGGAAATAAAGCCCAACAAGAAGAGCCTGGAATTTCCAGCTAGATCTTGCCTGAAAAGGACTAGCAGATAAGCTTACTAACCACTTTCTTTTTATAAAGATTTTCTCTTGTTCCCAGAGCAAAAAAAATAAATAAATAATTCAGCCAGCAACTGTAATCTATTCTGCAGACTGGAATCAATAATTGGCAGGAAGCAAAATAATAAATAACTCTACCTTGGTGGATGGAAAGAAATGGAAATAAGATTTCTGGTGCAAATGAGGAATGACAGGAGCAAGGGAGAAAAAAAAATCCATACCATGTAACTGCATTTGCAAGAAAATGGGATTTGCCTGCAATCTTCCTGTGAGAGAACAAAAACATGAACATAATGTCTTTGCAACATGTGCTGGGCAGAATGGATTTTCTTCAGCATAGAAACACAACTCTTTAGTGAAGTAGTTTTTATTCCAGTTTGCGAACTTGGACAGTGTGATTCATTTCACTGTTACAAATTGGCCCATTATCAGGCAAATGGCAAAATCCAGATCTAGGATTGGAGTCCTGCTGACAATTCTGACCTTAGAATCTCTCTACCTTTTTCTATTTGTAGTATTGGATGAAGTATAAAATAACATGAAAGCATTTTTTTATGATAAATTAATACTAATAGTATTATAATAATGCAATTAGACTTATTCTTTTGCAAACTGCATGGAGATTTATGTCTTAAGCACAGAGAAAACTAAAGGATGCTCTTGGGTAGAAGAAAAGATTCTAATTTTCAAATCAGTGGTCTTCCAGTCTTTGCAATTAGGATTTATTCTTCCTTACATCTTAGCATGCTGATATTATACATTATTGTATGTCAGTCTCCAGCCTACTGAGGCAGCATGATTTAACAGATTTGTCTTATATATATAGATAAATAGATAGATATAGATATATATATAGATAGATAGATATAGATACAGATAGATATATCTAGATATAGATAGATATATTTATTTTAAAGGATGCTACTATCAGAAATATTGATTGCCAAGTGCAAATCTAATTATTTGTGTCTTATTAGATGGTACCTAGCACAGACTCACATGCCTGCCCAAGACTCTTGCTGTACCAGAGCAAAATGGTCAGACTTTGACAGGGTCAGGCTCCAAAACTAACAAAAATATGCAAGATAAGACTTAAAGCAGCAGAAGATACGAGTGAGTCACATCTGAACCCTGGCTTTATGCTGTTATAGCTCAATATTGTAGTATTTGTAACATATTTAACATTTGTGCACAAATAGAAACCTGATACACTAAACCAGGGCTCATCTACACCAGTTACAGGAAGTTTTTCTATCAGAAAATGTATGGTCACTCCAAAAAAATAAATTAATTATGAATAGTGGAAAGGTCACAGTAATTTTTCACATTATTAGAATTGCTATTCTCCTTATTTTGGACAACAACTTATTTTTTTCCCCTAGCACATGGGTTGAGCCAACATTAATCCATTCTCCTGATAAAGTTTACTAAGAGAATGAAAATTTTCAGGAAATGAATACATTGACATTCCAAGTCTCACACCTCCTATTTAATGACTCTTCTTTCTCCATGGGATAGTTTAACTCAGCTGCAGTTACTCGCAGCCCTCCGCCCCCTTCACCCAGGGAATCGGGGCGAGAATTGGAGGGGGAAAGGTGAGGAGACTTGTAGGTTGTGATAAGAACAATTTAATAATTAGAGTAAAAGAAAATTAAAATAGTAATAATAACAATAATAATAATGATAACAACTATAGGAGTGAGGCAGAGCACAACTGCTCCACTGAAACCAAAACACAGCACTTTCCAGCTACTAAGAAGAAAATTAACTCTATCCTACACTAGATGTAACAAGATATTTCTTGGCTCTCAGGTTATAAAATGTATTAGAGATTTATTAGAAATATAGCTGCAGACTTTCCCAGTCAGGGAGTAGAGTTCTGGGAGTTCATGCTTATTAAAAATAATAGTATTCCTTATTAATTTTTTTAAAGACTTGCTGCACCTCTCTTGCTAGGAATAATGAATGGCAAGAGGAGTCTATGTCAGTACACCTCAAAAAATATTTTAAGTTAAAAAAAACATTAACAGGTATTTTTCTTCTTAGATACGACAAAGTTCAATACTGAATTTTGAGAAACTCAGTGCAAAATCATCTGCAGTGGAGATCAATGCATAGTTATTCCTTTTTTTCCTAAGCTGTATTTTTTTTTATGTGTTTGTTACAAAAGACCGAGATACTTATATTCCCTGGTTTGGTTTCTCTTACGTGAACTAACATCTAATGGAAGATGATAAATTTGCATCCCTAATAATTTAACTACCTCTTCCAATAATTTTATTAAAGGTTTGAGGGACTGAATAGATTTCTTTATGTGTGAAACACTTGGCCCATTGAAACTGGTAACCATTAGAGAATCTGTGATGGAAGGAGGAGGAAATGGTGGGGAGAGGTTTTCACTACAAATAAGACCAATATGTATTTCATATAAACTTATCCTGCAAATATTTTTTTTTTCTGGAATAATTAAATAATCATAAACAGTTTCCATCCATGAAGCTTCTCCCAGCTTGTGGCTAGCCAAAGTGGCTTTTGAAACGAAAGGTGGTGACCGGATGGCTCATTTGAAACATCATCCTGAGACACCCATCAAAATATGGGAGACTCAGGGAAATAGCCTCTCACAACTTCTGCTGCAGGTCTCTGCCTGACCTTGTGGCAAAGAAAAGCACACCCTACCTGAGATCTTCGGGACTGGTCACCACAATTTAGTCTGTTTAGATGTTCTGAAGGACAAAGGCATATTTTGATTGAATTCTCTCAGTTTGATCCCAGGTATTTACTACAAAAAAAACCTGGAGAGGATTATTCCCTGCCAGAATGTACTGGAGTAGTAGTCAGGACAATACCGTGGTAGCAACAGGATTGGAAAGATCATGAATCATGGTATGAGTGGAACGTGTCCAACAGTAGCAATGTCACAGGCCACACTGATCACCATTAACACAGAGTACTGAGCTGTTTTCCTTGTGAAATATTTGCATTTTGATTTCTAGCCAGGAACTGAAGCTCACAAAGATGATAACAGATCTCAAATCTAATTTCATCAAATGAAGTGTATTCATGTTTTGAATCTAGGAACTGAACTGAAAGCTATGACAATTTATTACTTGCTCAAAATTAATTAAACATCAGGGAAGGAGAAAAGACCAGAAAATTGCATGTTATTGACATAATTAAAATGCAAAGTTGGTTCTCCTATTTAATTTTTTGTTTTACTAGAAAGAAAAAAAAAACTTGGTGAAAAGAAAGAACTTTTTGAGTGAGCAGTTAAACTAATTAAAAGTAATAAATTCCACTATCTTGAGATGAAGGTATAGATCACTTGTTAAGGATGCTACACAGTGTTATTTACTGACATTAGAGGAGAATTGGAAGCATCAACTGTTAAGTGAAAAGTAGCAAAAAGCATCAGAGAGCATACAGATTGATTTTTCAGCAACTTCCTTTACTTTAAACGCTCAGTTCAATACTGGAGCAAAAACACTGTCTCATTTATAGCTCTGAGAATGGAGAGAGTGAGCAGTTCAGAGAATACCTGGTAATGTTTGGAAAAAAAAAATGCTGGTTAACATACAAGTGGGTACAGTGTTAATTTAAGTTATAAACATGTTGACTTTAAATGATTTTGTAAAAAAAAAAAATATATATATATATTTATATATATACTGACAGCTCATAGACAAAGACCTATTTAGAAGGATGATTGTTTCTTCTTAGTGGTCAATTTAACCACAGCGAGCACAAAAGGTGACAGCCTTTTCAGCCTTAGATGATCTGTGTGGTTAATTAAATGAACTTAGAAAAATCCCCGAAGAAGATATTTTATGAACATCGATACTAAAAAAAACCAAACCTTGCAGATGGGCCACTGTGTCTAGATTACAAAGGACATCATGCTGAGAACAGCGAGATTTATGCACAACTTGCATGGAAGTTTAAAATTCAAGCTGCAGAAACATCTCGGAAACAATTGCTTAGACCTGTTAAGAAATGAGTTACATAAATGGAAACACTGTAAAAAAAGGAAGGAAAAGGAGAAAATTCAGAACCAAAACGAGTTGATGAGTTATGGTACAAATTTTTGTGAAACTTGTAAGAGAAAATAGGATTTGCATCTTGCTGTGTCGATGAAGGAACACCTGGTTTACACAGCTTTTCAGTGCGCAGCATTTTGAGAACAAAGGCATTCTACCCTCCTCCATTCCCCACCTCTCACTTTATTATTTTCTACATTAAAACACTATATTATACAAAAATAGGTAAACTTTCTATTTTCCCATTACTTTCTCCATTTGAAAACAGCTGAGTAGACACGTTTTAAAAATAACAGGCGGTGATCTTGCAGTTGAAATTAAAGATTGGGCAGTCCATCCCAAAACTCCCCTACTCAAACGCTCCCTCTCTGCTGCTGTCTGAGGTCTTTCCACCTGGATTCCTCATGGAAAGAAAATTAGCAGTGGGTAACATAACCCAGGTAACAGTTGCTACGTAACACAGGAAATAATAAAAACCCAGTCACTAGCAAATCCCTCTTTGCAAGTGACTCAGCCTTACATGATCCTCATGTCTGCAAGAAAATACTGGCTCAAGAAAGACAACAACAATGGAAAATAAGAAAGAAGCTCATACCCCCACCCATAGCTACAGCCACACTTGCAATACTAACCAGAATCACAGAATCCCAGAATGGTGGGGTTGGAAGGGACCTCAGGAGATCACCCAGTCCAACCCCCCTGACAAAGCAGGTTCCCTACAGCAGGTTGCACAGGAAAGTGTCCAGGTGGGTTTGCACATCTCCAGAGATGGAGACTCCCCACCCTCTCTGGGCAGCCTGTCCCAGGGCTCCGGCACCCTCACAG
>NW_010296490.1:0-4234 GCF_000700745.2 Antrostomus carolinensis | reverse complement strand
ATCATCTCTGTAACCTCTGCTGGAGTCTCTCTCCAGAAGGTTCCTGTCCTTCCTGAACTGTGGGGCCCAGAACTGGACACAACACTCCAGATGTGGCCTCACCAGGGCAGAGTAGAGGGGCAGCAGAACCTCCCTTGACCTACTGGCCACACTCTTTTTAATGCCCCCCAGGACACTGTTGTCCTTCCTGGTCAATACAGACTCAGATACTCAGCATTTCAGTGAGATTGATTCTTGTCGTTCCTAAGAAACAGAAAACAGATGACTGTGGTAGGTTAACCATGGCTGACTGCCAAGGAACCATCCAGCTGCTCTCTCACTGCCCCTCCTCAACAAGATGGGAGAGAAAATTTCATAAAAAAAAAAGCTCATGGGTCAAGATGAGGACAGGGAGATCATCACCAGTTACCACCACAGGTAAAACAGACTCGACTTGTGGCAAATCAATTCAATTCATCGCCAAGTATTGTCCTGGTTTTGCTAAAACAGAGTTACCAGAGCAGGATAATGAGGAATAAAAACAAAACTAAAACCACCTTCCCCCCAGCTCTCCCTTCTTCCCAGGCTCAAGTTCTCTCCCAACTCTTCTACCTTCTTCCCTTCAGGAGTGCAGGGAATAGGGAATCACGGTTGTGGTCAGTGCCTATCACTTCATCTCTGCTTCTCCTTCCTCCACCCACTCTTCCCCTGTGCCTGCATGAGGTCCTTCCCATGGGATAGAGTCTTCCAGGTCCCCCACAGGCCAAAGGTCCTGCCAGCAAACCTGCTCCTGCATGGAGTCCTCTCCATGGACCACAGTTCCTTCCAGGAGCCTGCTCCTGTGTGGGGTCTCCACAGGCTGCAGCTCCTTCAGGGCACACATACCTGCTCTGGCATGGAGTCCTCCACAAGCTGCAGTGTGGATCTCTGCTTTACTGTGGTCCTCCATGGGCTGCAGGGGGACAACCTTCTTCACCATGATCTTCACCATGGTCTTCACCATGGTCTTCACCATGGGCTGCAGGGGAATTTCTGACTGGAACACCTCCTCCTTTACCAACCTTGATGTATGCAGAGTTGCTTCTCTCACATTTTCTCCTTCTTCTTTCACAGCTCTTTGTGAAGCATTTTTAACCCTTTCTTAAACATATCACTGATGGGCTCCGGCCAGTGGCAAGTCTGTTGGAGATGACTGGAACCAACTGTGTCCAATGGGACAATCCTGGTCTCCTTTCATGGGGGCTACCCCTGCAGCTCGCTTACTGCCAAACCCTTGTCACACAACCCCACCAGATAGATCTACCAGTGTCATTACGTGTGCCAGGGCTGCCAGGTGACAGTTTGTGTGACCAATGCCTATGATTTTATTCTTACTCACAAGCTACTTCACATTTTTTAATTGAAACCTGGCCCTGTGGTTCGCATTAAAATTAAATAAATAAATAAAAAATCCAGACATCATTTTGGTTGAAAATGTACTTTTATCCCTCAGGGCAGCAGATGAAAGTTGGAAAATGAGAGTCTTAACAGATCAAACATCAGAAGTAAATTAAAGTGAAATAAGTTGCTAACTTTTAGAGCACATCACCATAAAGCAAATCTCACAATTAATGGATGTTTTCCATTAGCCCTAAAGCACCCCAATAATCTAGGTAAAGCACAATAGCCTGAGGTCTGCAGTATTATGCTGATGACATACTTCAGCAGTTTCACATTCATTAGATATTTCTGGACAACACTGCAAATTTTATATTTTATTTTTTTTTTAGGAACAATGAAGGTCAGATGTAAAAGCAGTTACGTCAAACCCTCCAACTCCCCCAAATATTCTCACAAGAATTATTACATCGGTTTAGAATCTGAATTTACAGTCAACAAGCAATCAGGAATATAGGATTATGTTTTTATTAACTCCAGTTTTACAAAATGTATTTGAATCTTTGGATTAGATATTGCACGGTAGAAAAGAAAGACGTAAAGTGTGGTGAGACACTTTAAGTACAGTTTGAGTCTGCCCTAACTGTCACCCAACTCCATTTTCAGTGCAATGCCATGTTAAAAATGCAGATGCCAGTCCCTCATGGAGGAAGAGAGAGCAATTAACAGCAAACATTGCAGGGCCTGAAAATAAGAATTTTAAATTTTCAATACTAAGCTCTCAGCTACCAGTTAGAAGATACAGTCCCAGAAGTTTTCCCATGTTTTGGGTTTTGTGCTGAAAATATTGAGAGGCCATCAGAGAGATCTTGATTTACCCTTTGCAACACGTGTTCTTCCTGATCTTTGCGGGCTTTGACAGAAAGAGCTGAAACAAATTCTGCTTCGAGAGGTTAAAACAATGAGCAATCATCTCAAAGATGCCTGAGCTCTGACCTTGAAGATGTAAGAGGAGTGATGTTGGGCTGCACGTGATAGTAAGAGGAAACCTTGAGTTGGTGTTTGCTCGGCACGCTAAATTAGCTCACCTGTAAGGACCTAGTTTGCAAACATGAGGAGAAATGTTTAGCCAGTTAATGAGCTCACAGACTTTGCACTTAGATTAGAAAGGGGAAGTTACAGCTCTTATGACCTCACAGAGGCTTATTCTTTGATATTGGTCCCTAAAACATTAGAGTTACTGATAGGCCAAGCTCTCAGGAGCCTCTATCACCAGCCAAACCCAACGATGACATGACATCCTTTGGTGTAGAGGTGACTGATGATACGTGGTGTAGAGTAGGACTGAATTGTGCATTTTCAGTTGGAATCTGGCCACCTGCTTTTCACCTCCCACAGTTATTGGGTGCAACAATTGCTGAACGCACTCCTCAAAGGGTTCAGACCATCCATAGTAACTCAGTAGTTGTCTTAGAAAGCATTTCACAAAAATTATTATCAGCTTTTGTGCAGCCATCTCAAACCTGGCTGAGCCCTCAGAAAGAGTTTGATATCAGCCAGTCTCTGCTGTGCTGTACACTCTTGTCTCTCTATAAAAAATTAACTATTAGGCTTGATATAGTGTGTTGTCTCTGGAGAGACTGGAAAGATACAGCTAAAAGTACATTTTCTATATATATATAGAACACCACATTAGTTCTAATAGCTTCAAACTATATTGATTTAATCAAAAAATATCACATATTTGGGTTTGTTGTAACTCGGTACATTCATTTGAAAGGAAATGAAGGAGATAAACCATATTTTCTCTGAAGTGCCTGTTTACATCAGCCTGAAAAATGTTGATTTTCTAAAGAGTCATGGATCACAAACTGTTCAGCACTATCCTTAGCACTTAGAATTCAGAGCATAGCCTTCCAAAGTAATTTTCATTTTGGGAGAACTGACAGGGTTCATTTTTATTTAACATAGTTAATAGATGAGATGGGAAGGGAGTTTTGGTTCAGTGGTTTGGATTTTTTTTTTTATTTAATATTTGAAAATAAATCACATTTCACAGGAAATTTCCAGGAAATTTTTTCTGAAGAAATATTTCAATATTCCACTGTATGATATTAATTGAAAATTATGAACCTTAACGTGTTCTAAAAAATAACAAAATAGATGGCCATAAAAATCTTCGCAGACTATGTTATACATAATGATGTGAATTTATGTAATATTTGTGATATTATCGTATAAAAAATCAAACATATCAGCAAAGGGAAATAAAACTAACATCTGTGTTCTTAGGAACTATTTCAAAACAACTTTGGCTCTCCTTTTTGATTCAATTGTAGTGCAGAACTGGCCTAGGAATTTGAGGAGAATTCTAGATTACTTCTTTATAAGAAGCTTCCTTGTTATTGACCTCTAATTTCTGACCATGCAGACTGAATTATTATTTCTTTTTTCCCCTATAAAAATTTTCTTAGATGCAAAAAACAAAGTATTATAGAATCATATAATCACTGAAGCTGGAAATTTGGAGAAATGCAAATATTTCAAGCATTATCACTATAACATCATGAGAAAAAGTAGCTGAAACCTCTGTACATAAACAGAGATTAAATTAATATTTGAAGGGCTGGGTAGTCATAGTCCTTCCCAAAACCACTCTGCTGCAGAAACAGCAGCAGAAGGGAGCTGCTTCTACTGAATTTTATCCAACTGTGCATTTTAAAACCCTGTCAGGGATAACAGTGTACTTGAGCTTTGGATGATGACAAACCCACAAATCCTGGATGATTTCAGCTGCATTCGTATACAAACCAGCCGAGATTTCCAGATAGTTGAGAGGGGAAGCTATTATATGCTCCCTTTCTGTGAATCTGAAGTG
>NW_010296489.1:27071-33755 GCF_000700745.2 Antrostomus carolinensis | reverse complement strand
TTTCTCTCACATCTTCTCACTCCTCTCTCTGACTGCAATTGCCATTGCACAGCAGCTCCCCTTTTTTTTCCTTAATTCTGTTATCACAGAGGCGTTACTGACGGGCTCGGCCTTGGCCAGTGGTGGGTCTGTTCTTGTAGCCAGTGGCATTTTTTGTAGCCGGCTGGCATTGGCTGTTTCAGACATGGGGGAAGCTTCTGGCAGCTTCTCACAGAAGCCACCCTTGTAGTCCCCCTGCTTCCAAAAGCTTGCCACGCAAACCAAATACAGTACAACAATCTCTTTGAGAGCCCTGAGAGCAAAGGCCATTTCAGTTTATACGTAATTTCAGTGTAGCCAATATATTTCATCACAAGCCATAATCACATCTCCAAAGTCCTGACTTGTTTTCACTATTTAAGGGGAGGATTATCACATGTTTGATGTCAGCTGAATCCCTGCAAAGCAGTACATCACTCTACCTACATTTTATGTTGACACCCTCCTGTGAAAAATGACAGGTGTGAAGGGCAGATTTTGCTTGCTTACGCAAGACTTCTTTTTATAGTGTAATAAAAATTCTTCTTGTTTTCTATCTGCACTGCTTTTAGGCTAATTCAGAGTTCTGGGGCTATTCTAGTTGCTCTAGGAGCTCCATGTGCCAGTAACAGGCTCTGTACCAATAGCACCATATTCTCCTGCTTACACATCTCAGTTTTGGTTGGGAAAAAAATTCAAATGTTCACTTGGGCCATTTGTTGAAACTTCAATCAGCCTCCTGCTCCTGCTTGCTTACTGTCAATGGCAACATCTACTGTAAATTAAAACTCCACCAACTCACTTCAAACAGGCTGCAAGAGTGATGATGTCATCATCACCAAGTCAAGTTGCATCTGAACCTCAACCTGAAAGTCAATAATTCTTCATCTGTCACAGGAACCCCAGTTCTATATTCATGACCCACTGAGAGATTTAGAGGCCAGGGCTAAGAAATACCATCACAGCCCAACCTCCGTGGTCTGGAGATAATGCCAACGTGAAATCTGCAGAAGAAAACAGGTAGCATTTTTCTCTCTGTTCTTAGAAATGGGACACGTGGTCCCAACACTTTCTTAATTACAATGAAGAGTTTTCAATAGTTTTCCGGATGGAATTTGTCCAAGAGAAATCACAGTTTCATGTATCTAGTTATGACAGGGAAAAAGAAAGACTCTAAACTAGAAATTAATTTATGTGGAAAGATCTGTCCTTTTAATAAAAAAAAAAAAAAAGTTTTTAAATAACTAGTCCAGCATCTAAAGTGGATAGATTTAATTTTCCAAATATGAGTGGAGAGTTGCTTTTAAAATTGGCACTTGAACATGCCAGTATGATTTTCTTACTGTTAACGTACTTTTAAAAACATGTTCTCATTATACCATTTGCCTGGTTTGTGTCGCCATGGTACTACTGAGCCTTGAAATGTAACTCTTTGGGGACACTTAGCAGTGATATGCCGGTGCTTTTCATATATTACATTATTATTATTTATTTACACAAATGGCAAGAAGAACTCTGCACTAATATCGCAATGACTCCATTCATCTGGAAGAAAAGAATACTTGACAAAAGTCATCATCACAGCTCCTGGCAGTATCTTCAGTGTGAGTTATTAAGGACTGCTCTGTCTAAAAGCCAAGTTTCTTGTTTTGAAAAAAGCCCAAAGAATTCATTTAAAATTACAGAATAAAGTGGCTTGGAGGAGCTATTAAGCATTGTGCAGTAAATAAAGCCAGTCTGTTTTTAATATAGTAAATACCATTGGCTGAAAGTCATATTTTAGAATACAATTATTATAAGAAACTACTTAGATAATGAAAGTAAAGGAAATCTAATTTAATTTTCATCATTTATGCAGTTTGTTTGCTTTTTTTCATTTAATTCTGCTTGGATAATGAAAACAGACCACTTTTTTCCCTTGGCAATATCATTTTTCTGGTTGTCAGGAACTTGCCAAGGCTGCAGCAATTGGGTTTCAGACACCTCAGCGGAAATGGTTAAATCCTGTTTTCAGTGGAGGGGTTAGCAGGGGAATTCTTGAAAACACATGTATGTAATTTGGTCATATCAGAGCCTGCCCATGACCACGTTGGTGACAGCCAGCCAAGCAGCACATACTAGGCTGTGTGGTGAAGGTTTGGGTCACACATTCCAACCCTCAAAAATCAGTGCAAGACCCACCAGAAAGCATGTCCATACGCCATTCCCTTTGCATGCTCACAGCCAGGAGCCAGCACTTGGGGTTGGTTTGGTTCCAGGAGCACCAGGGTTTTACTCAGATTCCAAACTTACGCTGGACACAGGCAGCTGAACTGCCACTTTGGGTCCCAACAAGGCAAGCTCAATTAGTTCATTTCAGTGACTGGTTCTACCTTGTTTAACACAATGAGCAGAGCTTGGCAAAAGTGAAGTCACATCTGAAGAATAAGAAAGTGATCCACAGCTGTAAGGAGAAGTTTTTCAAAGGTGTTTTAAGATCTAACTCCAAAGAGTGAGATGCAGGCCACTGTCACAAGTTAGAAGTCTACTTACCTGTGACAGTCCAGTCAGTAGTTCTTGGAGGACAGTTAAGTGCATGTCTCTCATTTTATAGTTTCTATTAACTGGAGTAAAGTTCAGATCCAAAGATCCCTGTCTTTCAATGAAACACAGCTGGACTTTATCTCACTAATGGTCTGAAGCTGGATCCAACATCCCCGAGTTTCAGCAAGGTCTGGATTTGAATTGTCTGTTTTCAGTACAGTCTCATTTTTTTTACTGTAAATCCCTGATATTTCTCAGTGGGATAAAAATCCAAGTCGGTAGAACCCATTTTCAGGTCCTACAGTTGTTGAGTACAGGGACATGAGGGATTACTCCTAGGATCATCTTTAACTTTACAGTCCTTTCTCTTTAAGTTGTTAAGATTATAACAGGGAGATTTTATTGTGGTTTAATATTAAGCATCCTCATTCAGCTAAGGCTGTTTTAAGAACCTGATTTCTTGCAAAGTCTTATACACTAGGGGGTGCAAACATCCTTTTAATGAGGCCAGAAATAAATAGTCCTACCAGTACCAGCAAGGAAAGTGCCTGGTCCTGTACTAAAGCTTGCATGGAGAATACCTATTTTTTTAAGTCACATTTGGCTCATACAAATGAATAAATAAGAGCACTGCTTTCAGTAACAGCGTTTTGATGTTTTCTGCGTTTATATATGGACAGAAAAGATGCTAACACAGGAGTTACGTAAGAGGAGAAGTCAGACCGAGCCTACTTTGCGTGCCATTGCCTGCAGCTTTCTCGTGTCCTGTGGTGACTCAGACATTGCCGTAAGCTTTGCGGAGGGACGGTCTCAACTTTTTACCCCCACATTTTCATATCATTGTGTGACAAGCTAGTCTTCTGACTTGGGCACTGTCTGAAGTCCTTATTTCAAAGCACTTATTCTTCTGTTGTTACATTAAGACCTGGTTTTTGCAAGTCATGGTGTGAGGCACAGTGTTAGGGCTAAGCAAGGCAATGTTGTTTCACCTGCATGGGCTCCATCTGACAAAGGGTTGATTTTCTCAGCTTATGCCAACAGAGCACTTATACACTTGCTTAACAGGGAATGGTAGTGGTTCTGCTGAATGTGATGGGGATGCTCACATGCATAAGCGTTAATCATGCATTTACACACCAAGAAAAGCAATGGAGCGGTGTTGGGTACAAGCACAGAATTCCAGCTCCAGCAGCAGTAAGCCTTCAGTCCCTCTGCTTATGCATCGTTACTTAATCAGGCGTCTTTACTTACTCACAGATAAGGAACAGAGCATCTGAAGAGATATCATCCTCTCATGATAATGCATTCTCCTTTTAGGTCACAGAAATCATTCTGCAGCTACAAAGAAATGCTTATGAATGCAGGATCCTCTTGTGCAACATTTCTTCCTTTGCATTTATTCATTTGCCCGTTCCTTATCTCAGTAAGGCATGATTGGAGCCAGAAAGTCCCTTCTCCTAAATCATGTACACAAATGACTAAAATCTGAACTCATAAATTAAGGTTGGAAAAAAATCCCATGGTTTAATGCACTTAGGCTTTTACATCTGTCTTACCTCATTCCGTTTTTCGAAATGTATAGGAGTTTTGCAGATGTCTTTGCATCTCGGACACAAATGCTATCTTGTGATTTATGGAACCCTACCTAAATACCTCAAACTCTCTGCCTGGGACTTGGTACCATTCATACCATCAGCTTGTATTTCTGCAGGGTGTTTCATATTACCTTCTTTTTCCTGTGTTACCTTCTATGCCGCTTAATCACCACACCAAAACAAGATAGCACTATGGTTAAATATTTCTTTCTAAGGGAGAGCAGACCATTCAGAGCACCATTAAGACAGAATCTTGATTGAATCTGGTGCAGCCATAAACCATCTTCAATGAATGTTAATAGAGAAGGACAACTATTGTTGACTTCAGAATGCAAACAAGAACTTCAGACACTGATTCCTATCAGCCCATTAGAGCTGGCTGAATTCTGCACACTGTTTTAACAGTTGCTTAGCAATGGCAAATAAGCTGTTCTGTCTCTTATCACTAGAGGTATAGTTAGAACAATACCTATTATTGAACTGAATAGGTATGAAATTAGTTTATATTGTTCCTCTTTTTGAGATGGCACTTGTCAGCAAAGTGAGTTGTTTAGGCTGCAGGCAGAAGCAGTAATTTTTTTTCCTGGAGCTATCTATGGAGATAAAATGAAACCCAGGCTTTGCTGTGGCTGTTTATCTGAAAGCATCATCAAAAAAAACTTTGCTTGCATGTGTTTGTGTGTGCAGGAAGAAAGAGGTTCTCCTTCAAATGTCTTCTTTGAGTGAATTTCCAAGGATGTGACAACACTGATGACTAGAGCCTATTCAAAAAGCAAATACAGCAATGCTGCACTGCGATGCCACCTCCTCCCTCCTCCTCATGGGTACCTCTGATGAAGTACCTCAGCTGCAACCTGGGGAAACATACTGGAGATTAAGCCACCAAAGCCAAGATCCAGAAGGACATTTAGGCACTTGTTGTTTACTGTTGCAACTCCTATCTTTTAAGTCTGCACCTTCCAAAATGGAGTCCACAGGGCTGCAGAATTCAACATCTGCAGCAACATTCACAGCTAGCACACAGGGTGCGCAGTCGCCGCAATAGGGAGTGCTTAGCAGAGCACTGTGCTTTAATCCCTGGCTCTGCAAGGTCTAAATTATGTCTTTCTAGTTAGGATTTATACTCACAGCTCCTACCTCCCACAGAAATACCCCAATAACACGGCTGTAGGCTACTTTGAGGTAGATGCTTTACAAGACAAACTGAGCTAAGGTAATGGCTGTACACCCAAGCAAAAATTTCAGATTTTAGGCCACTTTGTCATCCTCCAAGTCTGGTGCAATAAAGTATGAATTATTTTAAGTACAGTTGAGTAATTTCAACAAAAAAAATGAAGAAACCTTCTGCTTTGCAATAGACGAGTTTTGTAGCTGGTCCTTTGGGGCAGTGAAAAGTTTAGATATCTCTCATGCTGTGGAAATAATTTAACTTGCATCTATGTGGATTCTCTAACAGAGAGAACCACTAAGCTACTACATGCCACTGCTTGCTCTTTTTCCAGCTACTTTTTATAGAAAATAGCAGCAGCTGCTGTTGGACCCACAGAGCTGATCACTGTAGCTGGTTCTCAGGTCACTTACCAGGTTTAACCAGGACAGACTAACAAAGGAATGCCTGTTTCTGAAACCTGAGTGTAACGCTCTGTGCTTGTGATCTTATGTACCTGGCTTCTGAAGGCTCTCAGTACTGAAGCACTTCTGTGCACAGGCTGAAGCAGAAATTAGGTACCTTTGAAATGCCATGCAGAGGGTGGAGCAAGGTGCTTTGGCTTCCTAGCATTCCACTGGCAACACTGGAAGGAGACCAAGGAGCAAAGGGACTCTCAAGTTGCTGAATGCAGACATACACAGGAAGACAGGGCATGTACCAGCTGAATTTAAGCAGCAGATAAATACAGGTTTTGAATCATGGAATCACAGAATGGTTGAAGTTTGAAGAGACCTCCTGAGATCATCTAGTCCAACCATCTAGCTCAAGCAGGGTCAGCCAGTTGTCCAGTTGGTTTTTTTAATATCTCCCTAGAAGGAGACTCATAAGCTTTCTGGGCAACCTGTGCCAGTGTTTGAGTATCCTCACAGTAAAAAAAGTCTTGTGTTGTGGTGGTTTCACTCCTTTGGCTTGCAGCCAAACACAGTGTGGCTGGAAGCCAGATGCCCACCAAAGCCCACTCTATCACTCCCCCTCCTCAACTGGGCAAGGGGAGAAAAATATAACAAAAGGCTCGTGGGTGGAGATAAGGACAGAGGGAGATCACTCACCAGTTACTGGTATGGGCAAAACAGACTTGACTTGGGGAAAAAGCAAATTTTAATTTATTACCAATCAGACAAGAGGATAATGAGAAATAAAACCAAATCTTAAAACATCTCCCCCCACCCCTCCCTTATTCCCGGGTTTAACTTCTCTCCCAATTTTCCACCTCCTCCCCCAGCAGCACAGGGGGACAGGGAATGGGGGTTGGGGTCAGTTCATCACATGTTGTTTCTGCCGCTCCCTCCTCCTCAGGGGGAGGACTCCTTCCCCCACACCAGCGTGGGGTCCCTCTCA
>NW_010296489.1:26420-26845 GCF_000700745.2 Antrostomus carolinensis | reverse complement strand
CCCCCCCCCCCCCTATTTTTTTCTTATCACAGAGGCGTTACTGATTGGCTCAGCCTTGGCCAGCGGTGGGTCTGTTTTGTAGCCGGCTGGCATTGGCTGTGTCGGACATGGGGGAAGCTTCTGGCAGCTTCTCACAGAAGCCACCCCTATGCACCCCCGGTACCTAAACCTTGCCACACAAACCCAATACACACAGTTGCTCTCTCACTCCCTTCCCCACCCAGGGAGTAGGGGAGAGAATTGGAAAGAAAAGGGCAAGGACACTCATGGGTTGAGATAAAAACTATTTACTAATTAAAATAAAATGACAATGATAACAACAGTAATAACAATATACAATTGAGTGATGCACAGTGCAGTTGCTCACCACCCACTGATGGATGCCCAGCCTGTGCCAGCCAGCGATCCCGGAGCAGAGACAGTAC
>NW_010296489.1:0-26280 GCF_000700745.2 Antrostomus carolinensis | reverse complement strand
GCTTCTCCCTCCCAGTCCTAATGCAGCTGTGAACCAGCCAAACACGGTGACCCTGGGCTCCAGCAGCAACTAATAACATTAGTACTTTTATCAATGTTCTCATATCAAGTTCTACACTGAAACTACAACACAGCTATTCTAGCTACTAAGAGGAAAATTAACTCTATGCTAGCAATACCAGGACATGTGTTCAGTTTGAATTTCATGTGGTTTAACTTGTGCCCATTGTTTCTTGTCCTGTCACTGGGCACTACTGAGAAGAGTGGCTCCCTCATCTTCATTCCTTCCCATCAGGTATCTGTATGCATTTGTAAGATCCTCCCCAAGTCTTTCTTTCTCCGGGCTTAACAGTCCCAGCCATTCCAGCCTCTCCTCATATGTAAGGTGCTCCAATCTCTTAGTCATCTTCACAGCCCTTGGCTGGATTCACCCCAGTAAGTCCATGTCTGTCTTGTACAGCGGAGCCCAGAACTGGACACAATTCTGATGCAGAGCTGAACCCATCAAGCAGGTAACTCTAGTTCCTCTCTTGATCTGAGCCTTTGTCTTGACACTGAAGTGAAGTGAAGTGAAGTGAAGTGAAGTGAAGTGAAGTGAAGTGAAGTGAAGTGAAGTCTCCTACTTTTTCAGTCCTCAGCCCTTTGGTACAGCTTCCAACAAGCATGCAAAGTGTAGCAGCGATGTTTTATGGTTTGCACACCTTTCTATCAGAAGTAGGTTTGAAGCTATCAGATTCATTATGCCAACAAGCACCCACAATCTGAGAATAATTTAAGGATTCCTGCGATGCAAATTGCTCTCATGTTCTGTGAAAGGAGCTTCCTTACTAACTTCACTGCCTTCCAAAAGGTGCCAAATGCGCTGTATTTCATTAATAATCCTTGTAACTTTCCAGTGTACTTGGGAAAAAAAAAATTAAAATTTGCTTGAGCTACTGGGTTCTTATAATGCCTACAGTATTAAAGTCATTTACACTGATTCAAATTATCCCAGTTAATATTTTTCCTAATAATTTGATTGCAATAACCAGGCACAGCAAGAGCAGTTTAACCTGAGCTTAAAGCTGGAGTCACAGATGAAAGGTTTGATCACTCATTCTTACTTGAATTCCTGTCCTGCAGCTAAATAACTACTTTCAGATAACTAAACAAAGAAATTAAATTTCTCAAGTTGAAGTACAGATGGAGTGGAACTACAACATTTCCCATTAAAGGTGTAAACGGCTCCTCATGGGAGAACCCCAGCCAGGAAGATGGACAGGCTGGAAAATGGCTTTGGCTGTCCAGTCACCAAGCAGTCAGGTATGAGAGGGAGCAGTCCAGGGGCCAGACAACAGAGGAACCATCTCCCCACTCCTCTGGGTGTTGAAGGGAACCTGGAAGCAGGACTGCCTGTCAGGGGTACGTGGTGGGTCCCAGGAACCGGGAACACCAGTGGAGCTGCCAGGGAATGAGAAAGCTGGGCTGGCCAGAAGTGAGCTATGGTCATGGCAGAAGGTGAGAAAGGCCTGAGCACCTGCCAGTCACACCTTCTTGAAATAAGAACATCATAAGCATTTCCACCCCGGCTTGATGCACAAAAGCCCAGGTGACCCGTACACATTTTCATTGGTATTAACATGCTTTCCAAACTTCTACAGTGCAGGTTTGTACAACCTGCTGTCAGAAAAATAATGAGAACTGAAATGATCAGGAGAACAGTCAACAAGTAATTCAAAATAAATATTATAGCAAAAGAGATAAAGAAGATTATCCTGATCACATTTAAATCAATAACAATCTTTTTCCCCTTTTTTGTTTGTTTTTGTTTTAAAAGAATGCAACTGCAGAAATCCCAATGTACCACAGAATTTGTCATGGTGCGTTGCAGAAGCCAGGTGGGGCTAGCCCAGATTTGATGCTGGTTATAAATATAATCAGAAAAAAAGCCAGTGCCAGCAGTCTGATATTCATGAGAAACTCAGTAAGAACAAATCTCTGAAACAACATAAAAACACACAACAGATTTTTTTTCAGGTGTGCACGAGGTTATAAATTAAAGTTCACTGGTTCTGACACCATGACTGCAGCACACAGAGGCACTTGGGCAGACATGTCCTTGCCGCGTAGTACTTAAGGGCTCTACTTTGAAAATACTAAGGTGGTATGTGAACCCTAAAGCTGACCTTTATTTGCAAATGCCTCAAAGCAGCTCTCAGAAGGGCCAGGCAGAGTTGGCATGTCCTGCTGCTGTGAAAGGGCTGCAGAGAGATGCCAGTTTTCTCTTATGGCCTGTATGTGCTATAAAATGAGGTTTGAGGCTTCTCAGTGGTGAAGAGTGATGGGGTAGATGGTATTTGTGATGGATTAAATAAAGAGACAATATTTCAGGGTGTTTGAGCACAACTGTAACTAAACATTGGGGGTTTGACCCTGAATAACACCAAGGAAGTCACCTAAGGCTACAAATGAATCTGTTCCTAAATGCCAACATATGCTCCAACTCCATCTCTTACTTTCTGTTGCAAAAACTCTTCACCAAAACTGTAATCTCACTAATACTCACTCTTGAGGCTTGCAAACTAGATTATGGCTTTAAAATACCAGGCTTCCTGATAGCTCTCTCAAATCCTACACCATCTCTGTTGTTGTCTCACATCCCTGAAGAGATTAACAACATTACCAAGGTTTCAAATATAGATATTTCTTTCTGAGCTGTCTGCTTTGCCTAGCATGAGCAATGTTGTTTTCATTTAAATAACTCTACCCACATCACTCTGTTTTCAAAGCTATGACAATTGTTGTCATATCACAACCGTCTAAAGGCAGGATCTAGAGTTCTGGGCCTAATAGCTGTAATCTACTGCAACCCAACTAAAAATTTTGATGAGGTCCCCTCACTTACAGCAACCAAGTTTCTGGCACACAGAAGTTGTGTCTCTCAAATCCAGTGTAGGATCCTATTTATATTCAAGTATATTCAATATAGGAAATTGGATTAAAACGAAATCAAACCAAAACAAAAAACTAGCATGGAATCCTGCCCACAATGAAGTCAGTAACAATTTTCTATTCCATTTTCCTGGACTAGGGTTTCACACTGAGGATTTTGCTGCCTACTTTCACCTCTAAAATTGTCTGCTTATGTTTCATATTTTATAATAGCTTGTTATCAATTTTTTAAATATTACCTTCTGTTTCGTGAGCTCTTAAATAAAAATTTCTGAAGGAGGAAGAGGGTTTGTGTTACCGACCAGCACAGAGTGAATAAGAATCTCATGCAACTTTCAACAGAGTATCAACTCCAAGAGTTTGCAATATTTGTGCCATGGAGTAGCTCTAGCTTGCAATTCCTTCCTCTGCTTTCCCATCTCATCTCCTGCGTTATGCTTCTGCTGGCTGCTGGAATTTGAGGTGAAAAAAAACCCGACAAAAAACCAAACAAAAAAACCCCCCAACCAAACAGGAAAAAAGCTGTATGCAAACTACTGCCAATTCTACAAACAGATCTTTTTCTCCTTTAATGTTTTATGTATAGTTCTCTCAGGTGTTAATTAAAACAGCAGCATGAGCTTCTAGTAAGTTTTGTGGGGATGTAAAAGATTTTTTTTAAAAAAGATGAGGGTGTATCTTTGAATCAGTCCTGTTATTACAATACACTGTTAGCAGGAGGTTTTTTTCCTTACCTCATTATAAGAGAATATTACACACAACATTTGAATTCCCATCAGAAGGCAAAAATGAATACCAAAATTTCCCAACAACTAAGCACCACATATACCATGATTACAAGCTATATCACTGTTTCCCATACTCCGGCGTCTAAGCTTGGCCTTATCCAACTTCCCCATCAATCACTGCACACTACTCTTTGGTATCATGTCATCATATTTCCATAATCATTAATCATGTTACCCAATAAATCCTTGAGCAATTATTTAAGCTGCTCTCTTAACAGCTGTCCACTTCGCATATCGCCACCTTGGCTGCTCATTTACCAGCATGCCTTTGATCTGGGAACTGTTCAGTCAGATCAATAACATGGAAAGAAAATGCAAATAGTTTGAAACAAGAGACATTCTTTCATGTGGAATATTCACATTTGGAACAAGCCTTTTAACTCTGCAGCCAAAACTTTTTTTAATAGCGATAAAGTTCTTTATAACAATTTAACAAATTACAGCTAGGTAACGGCAAAGCATATTGCATTTAGCAGCACAGTAACTGGTGGGTGTGAGGAGGAGCTGGGAGCTCCCAGTCACTCATGCACTGGCAAACCCCCTGGTTCCCAGTGACCCAGGAGATGAGGTGCCAGACTTTGCCCTGTGGGAGACAGATATAGTGAGGGACAAAGGCCATTTGCACATTCAGGTCTGTGGGAAACTGCCTGTGCCTCCCCAGCAGTCTCAGACATGCCTTCCCCATCCCTTTACAAGTCCTGGTCCACCCTGCAGACCCTTTCCCATCAAACTCTCCCACTCCTTTTCCCACCTTTTCCTGCTCCCCTGTGCAT
Organism: Antrostomus carolinensis; assembly: GCF_000700745.2. NCBI lineage: Eukaryota > Metazoa > Chordata > Aves > Caprimulgiformes > Caprimulgidae > Antrostomus > Antrostomus carolinensis. The sequence continues at coordinate 21,789 of NW_010296489.1, read as the reverse complement.
TGCTATCACAGGGCCACTTACTTTGGGAGGTCATTTTTGTTGGTCTGTTTTTGATGATAGGTTTTGTCATGTGTGAGAGGACCTCTTTGGCTTCAGGCAGATGAACAGCTCCCATCTGTCTGTCAAGAAGATGCATGAGGAATAAGCAAGATTACTAAATACAGTTTACTATCTGCAATGACTAAATGTCAAACACAGATATAAATTGTAGTGCACTTGGAAAGCTGATTAATTAAAAAACCCCAACGCCACAGACAAATGCTCAAGTTTCGAATGTTACTTTATCAGCATCGTCTTACTCTTCCTAGACTAAGAGCAGATTGTCATCAAGTATTTTTCAGCCTCCTCTAGAGAAGCTTTTTTAAGCATTTTAGTATTTCAAAACAGTACTTTTTCTGCAGTCTTGTTTTCTAATGGTACCAACTCTCTTAGCCACGATTTACCGTGGTGTTGAATAAATCTCCCCCATAAAGAAGACAAAAAGAGAGGAAGAAAAAATAATATACATCTTTATAAATTATTATATTCCATGCTTGCTTTGTTGAAGTGAAGGCTGTGTGATAAATGATGCTGCATGGCTGTGCAGTTCATCATTTTTCCACAAACCTGCACAGCTAACATTTGTATCGCAATGCCACCCCCGGGCCTCCGGTGGGACAGCCCCCCTCTGCTAAATGCCGTACACATATAGTGAGTGACAGCCCATTCCTCAAAGACCATACGAGCTAGAGACAAGAGATTCCTACTAATCAAAGATGTCTCCTTTCTCCAAATGGATGAACAGCACATTTTGTTTCTGTGACACTTGTAACCACAGATAGGCTGGGGAAGTGGGAGGAGGACAATTTTTATGATGCTGTAGGTAGAAGTTGAAGAGAGAAGTTTGCCTTCAAGAGAGGTGGAAAGGATGAAGTGGAGACCACTGGAAGAATCTGGAAATAACCAAAAGCAGTCTTCCTGTGGTATATGTGTAGTACAGACTTCTGTGGCCAGCAGGATGGTTTTACTGGCCTTCATTCAGGATAACTTATTTGCCTCTTGCCCATCTTTACCACTTATTAATAATTTAGTCCCCAAGTTCCTGCTGGTAAATACATGATCTACATAGAGAGGTACGGGACCGAATATACAACATATGAACAGGTGTTTGAGTATAACTCGTGCTTTTAATATAAATAGTTACTAGGATATGGTAATTTATGCAAGAGTTATGAAAAGTCATATCTGCATAACATCTGCAATGACTACTTAATGTAAGGATATAATACTTGATCTTGACTTCAACATTTTATTTGAAAAGGTTGGTCAAATCTGACACAATTGGTACTTTCCACTTGACAAGGTACATCATAACCTACTCTGGAAAGAATGGAAGAATTTGGAAGACTGTCAAAATGTTCTTGTTATACATGATTTCTGTATCCACAGAATCACAGAATGGTGGGGGTTGGAAGGGACCTCAGGAGATCATCTAGTCCAACCCCCCTGCCAAAGCAGCTTCACCTAGAGCAAGTTGAACAGGACTCCATCAAGCCGGGTTTCGAACATCTCCAGAGAAGGAGACTCCACAACCTCTCTGGGCAGCCTGTTCCAGTGCTCTGTCACCCTCACTGTAAAGAAACTTCTCCCTCACGTTTAAGTGGAATCTTCTGTGTTCCAGCTTTTGCCCATTGCCCCTTGTCTGGTCCCATCCTCTTGACAGCTGCCCTTTAGTTATCTGTAAACGTTAATAAGGTCCCCTTTCAGTCTTCTCTAGGCTAAACAGATCCATCTCTCTCCGTCTTTCCTGATAAGAAAGATGCTCCAGTCAATCATCTTAGTAGCCCCCATTAGAAAGATGCTCCCTCAATCATCTTAGTAGCCCTCCCCTGGACTCTCTACAGAAGCTCCCTATCTCTCTTGAACTGGGGGGCCCAACAACTAGACACAGTACTCCAGATGTGGCCTCACCAGGGCAGAGTAGAGGGGAAGGAGAACCTCCCTCGACCTGCTGGTCACACTCTTCTTAATGCACCCCAGGATGCTATTGGCCTTCCTGGCCACAGGGGCACATTGTTGGCTCATGGTCAATTGGTCATCCAGCAGTACTCCAGTTGAAATCCAGGCCACTTTCCATTCAAGGTGATGTGAACACTGTCATTGAGTTCAAAATTGGTAATATAACCTCCAGACAGAATATTACAGAATGGTTAAGCTAGGGACAGAGACATATAGGTGAGCTGAAAATTGACTAGTATAAATGGACAGTCCTTTGGGGGATATACTTCAGATTTGCTGTTACTCACACCTTGAAGCGCAGCTCTGTGCTAAGAAAACCATCCTTATTCCAAGGATTTTGCTCTTAAGACATGCACAAGAAATCTGTAGGCATAAGAAGATGCATGCATTACAACAGCAGGTTGTGTCATGAGCTGGCATAATAAACGGCAGAGTTCCTTCGGCTTTGGCAGCTTCCATAAAGCTTTCATGACTTCATGTGAGCAATGAGAATTTCTGCCACTAAAATTCTGTCCATTGTATATTTGTGAACAATTCTGGGTACAGCCAAGTTATGAGATCTGATAACCAATGATAATATGGAATTTTGGAGAAAGAAGCTGGCTGACCACAACTGGAGAGCCACTTAGGTGTTTAAACATGGGTGTCTAATGCCACTTTAAAATCCTTTAGGATTTCACAAGATGATGGCAAATACGACTCAGGTGATCTATGTCCTTTTCAAAAGAATGCTGAGGAGGGACAGGTGATATCTCTTAGCTCATCTGAGTACAGCAGGACTCAATAGCTGCTACTAGGATCCCAAAACCCACTGCTGACCTCCCATGCAGAAGAAAAAAAAATGTTTCTAAGTGCTAAGAAGCATCATCTTAGCAACAGCATGCAAATATGGGTGGTGGAAATTATACATAGGAGGAGTATTTAAGTTTGTGATAGTTTAACAAAAACCAAGACAAAGTTGAAAGAACAAAGACTGGGGGCAGGAGGAAATAAGAGAGGTGGCTTGGGGGAGGAAGGAATAATGTGGAGCAGATGTTCCTTTTGTGGTATGTGTAATATCACCACTACAAAATCTGCTTCAGAGAGGGACATGGCCTGGCACGGACAGGGAGCTGCTGCTGCTGTTGCTGCTGCTGATAGTGCTGGCTAGTAAATAAAGTGTGGTAAGGGGGCATAGTACAAGGAAATGAAGCAGCAGCAGGGAATGAGATATGGCTGGAGAATGAGAAATAAGAGGTTTAAGTCTATCCCATTTTGTACAGATTGCAGTGGGAGCATGGTGTTTTCTGATGATATGAGCCAGTACTCAACAGTCTAGCCTGATGGACTTGCCCATGCTCCTGAGGAAAAAACCAGCCTGACCTTCCCCCTGTGTTTATTCCTATGATTCATGTTCACTTGTATTCATTCTCTTCATTACTTTCCAGGCAGGTGACAGTAAAATGAAGGTGGCTGACACTCTTTTAAATAGTTTTAAACTGAGATCTCCTCCTTTAATTTTGTTGGCTTCAAGGAGTGGAATTTGCATGTTGATTTAGACAGAGATGCTCCTGTACCATACTACAGGACCTCAGTGATTCATACAGATGCCTTACAGACTCACTAAGAAGGAGGGCAGCCAGACATGCTAATAACAGCAAGCGCCACAAAATATTACTTGAGACTTGTACCTGAATTGCAACTGTATCATCACTAAGCTCTTTAAAGGCTACTGCAATATCCAAAATGCTGTAAAAATCTTTTGACTCTGTTTTCTTACAAATAGTGAACCCTTTGTACTACTGTGACAGCTGTGTATGAGCTAGAAAATTGTAAGTCAGTTTAGTACAGGGTGATCAGATACAATAATGAACAATTTTACCAGAGTGTGTCAGAGACTAAGAAATGAGAGTGAAATCCTGATCTTAGTGAAACCAATATTCTCAGGGACTTAAGGGGTCAGCTTTTCACTCTTCAAGTTTTGTATCATCTGGATAAATAATTTTTAATATGATTGCATAAATCATATCACTGTATTGGTCTCTTGGCAGAAAGTATTTGTTTATATGAATAGCTGTTGTAAGAGAGTGTCAAGAGTAAATGTTCTAAAGAACACGCACAATTGTTCTGTAACAAAAAACTTATTATAATGTCCTCTTTTCTATTAAGCAACTGTAAAATATTTTACACTCTTTGTGGTTTTTGTTTGTTTGTTTGTTTTGTAATTTGTTTGGATTCCAAAACTTACTGGAAGCCAATCTCAGGGCTTCAATAAAGTCCAGACAGTTAGTTGCTGTGACTGGATCTTATTTAACCTGGTGAGAAGCTTTCAAAGAACTGGTCCTTACCAGTGATCCCAGTAGTATGGGCATCACTGTTGGTACTCTACAGTGTGGGATGATATAAGCTAGTGTTTGTATTTCTGGCTCAGATTTTCCCCAATGGCTCATCCTCTTAAGTTCTTCTGACATGTAGCTCTCCCAAATGCTCAGTTCCCACTTGTGGTTCACAGTTGCTGCTAATGAAACAAGTTTATTTCTTAAAAACTGATTTGCACTGTGGGTTGTTAATGCCTCTTCTTCTGGCATTGCTGGTTCTCAGCAATAAACAAAGGCTGCCACCCAAACCCAGAGTAAAAGTAGTGAGGAAATGAAAGGGTACGGCTATGAGAAACTAGCCAGAATTAAGCCTTCTGGAAACAGCCTAATGACACTAACTCCCCACTCATGGATGTATCTCATCCCACCAGGAAAAAAATTAAAGTGGGCAGCAAAGCACCCTGGGGGCTTAAAAGCAAGCAGACAGATGGGCCTGCAGTGTAAATACAGACAAACAGACAAGACATAAAACTGCTTTAGAAATAAATTCCAGCAGCAAAAGTCTACCAGCAGCGAAAGGTCATTTGTAAGATTTGTTTAGAACAAGGCAAGACTAAACACTCTGTGCAGTCCCCTGGCTTTCTGAGACAGAAGAGGTTTTACTCAGGCCACCAGCTCCTCCTTTGGGAAACACAGGCAAGATATTTCAGAAGTCCTGTCTAAACACATGCAGTGAAGGATGTAGAAAGTATATACAATAATGTATTGAGTCAATGGTGGGTCATGACAGGGAAGTTTAATCATCTTCCTCAGCAGTTATATACATAAATAAGTAAATAAAAGGGATCTTGGAGAGATGACACCCTGAGAATGGCAAAAGCAAACTGGCTTCTTTAGCTTATCTCTGCCAAGGAAGTGGATAGGGCTCTTCTATTGTTTTGCTTCATATTCTGCTACCAATTCTTATGGAACTAGAAATCCTCTTCTTCAAGACCCATCTTCTTTGGAAAAGAGTTTCTCCCCCCGCCCCCCCTCCCCACTGCAGTTTCTGCATGCCCAGGAATGAAAACTCCCCACATACCTGCTATGTCAGAGTACTGCTTGGAAAAAGATGACCTCGAGTGCCCAAACACAAATGACTTCCAGGCTTTTCCTCACACCAGTAACCCTGGGAAGCTGTGTCTGTCACTGGAGTCAGCAGAAGACAGTGTTTATGGCCCCTCTGCAGCTATGTGTCTGCACTTGTGTGAATGACAGGCTCTCTCCGCAGATGGGATGCCAGCTCTCACACCCACCCACAATTTGGGGGAGCTGCCCGTGCATCAGGCCCCTCTTGCGCAGCACACCCAGGCCGGGAGGGCACGTGAGCACTTCAGCACATATAGGAGTTAAATCTGAGGGACAAAGCTGGCATTTGGTTTTCATATAGTAGCTCCTACCTTACACTTCTACCTCATGCCATCCTTTTGTGTTGCAGAAGATGTACTTAAATCATGGATAAAGTGGGATGTCTGTCTGCTGGTGCCAATATTCAAATAACGTTCAGAGCAATCTCCATGGACTTAAATTTTTAATCCCTCATCTATAGTCTCCAGTACACAAGATATGTAACGTGGATCATTATTTTTTCCATTCAGTGCTCAGCCAATTTTGGCTCATTTTTGTTCCTGGAGATCTCTAGTGTGCATCTTATATGTTTAAAATAAATACACCATCCATAATTGGATCCTAGCCAGACAACACTAAACAATCATATTTTTCATTGATACAATTTATTTCTAATATGAGTGGAAGGCTCTTCTGTATGCTTTAGCTGATAATTAATAGAAGGCATAGGACTATTCAGGGTCTCATTCCTCAGACTCCACTTACTTTCTGTGTGAATTGCAGACATATTATAAATATGTAACAAACCTTCCTAAGAAAAATAACTTTAATTTACACTGTAACCCAACTGGAGACACATAAGCCATGTCAAGAAAATGCTCAGAAAAAAATAGCTATTCAGTAATTTCCCATTTATCATTTTCTTAGTCACATTTAAAAAACTAAACCTGTAATATCTTTTCCTTTAGTTGAAGTGCCGAATTTTTATGAAAGGCTTCATTTTTGTTCAGGATGGCAAAACCATTGTATTGTTGGTCATTTGCTTTACCGTGGCTTCATGTTTCAGGATATAAATTCAAATAAAAACAATTACCTGGGCTGAGACATAGATGATTTGCAACCTATTCTCACTATTTCTACTTCTCTCATTGACTGATGAAAATGGACCAACCAGCTTCATGCTCAGCTTATTTGCACCAATGCAAAGCTATGCAACTTACACTCACGAATTTTCTGAGCACACTGTGAGTGGTAAAATACTCTTTGACCTGTTTTTTCCACCTTCTCTTTTACAGCCAGCTTCCTACATTTTTTTAAAAAACCAAAACAAAACAAGAATTATGTTTCTGCTCATTATCATGACATTTGATGGAATTAATATTTTCTATTATATAAAAATAAGAAGATGACATTATGTGCTGTGTCATTTAATTAGCCAGCTACTAGCTTTACTGACCTGCTGTATTTCTTCTTTCCAGTCTGTTTTTTACCTTTTGCACTTGCATTAATTTTTCTCTATTTTTGCTCCTCATTTGTTTCAAGTGTGAACAGGTTTCATGACGTAGGAACCTGTCAACTTTCTCTTTGGACAGTACCATCCAACCTTCATGCAGTTCTACAAGAAAAGAGATGGGACTGGCTTGCATCAAGAATGCCTCGTGCTCAGGTATCCCCTGGTAACTCCGACTGTCCTGCTTACTAGACAATCTCTTCTATGGAATGTTTTTTTTTTCATTTCCCTGCCTGGACACAGGCTTTGGCTACTCCTTCCTACATGCATATTAACTCATTTGAGAGAAAGAGGACTAGGGAGACTGGGGAAATAAAAACTTGAGAAATAACTGGAGGAAAGTGTCTGAGCTGCAGCAGTGCAGAGAGGTGGTGGTTGGCACAGGGACAGTTAGCACACGCTCCGCAGAGGATACCCATCTTCAGCCAGAACCCAGCACAGAGTCTTCCCATAGAGCACTCAGTGCTAGAGAAAGAGGCTGAGGTTCTCTTTTCCACACAGGGTCACCACAGTCAGAGGACCAAACTAACAGTTCTGTGGTGTGTGGCAATTTCTCCTGCTCTACAGACCTGCGCTCTTGGTGTTCTTCCTACAGAAATCCACTCTGTAGAGGATGAAAAGGGACCTATTCTCATACTAGCTGCTGGCTGTGGAGTGTGGTATAGGGGAGGAATCCTTTTCCTGCTATTCATGTCTTGGACCCCTGTGAGGACCATATTCTGGGATGGGGGCCAGCAGAAAAATTTGACATCTCTCATGAGAGAAAGCGAGGAAAGCGTTTCCCGACACATGGGCCAGTCATGCCACCACCACACAAATACGGACGTGTGGGATGGAGGAGAACATGTTACGTTTTTTGTTTGGGCTTGGAAACTTGCCAGCATAACTATTTAATTCTGTCTCCTGTTGCTTTTATCCCTCCTCTTCAAGTAAATTTTACTGGAAGACAGACTAATTTCAAGTGACCTTTCCTCTTGGATTTTTTTGCTTGTTTCTAAGCATTAGAACTTTTGGATGAAAGTAGGTGGCTAAAAGGCAAAAAAAAAGCAATAGATGAGCATTCCATTTAACCCCCTAAGCAACTTAAAAAATGCTCTTGTACAAAGTTAAGAAGAAGAGGGAACCAGGCAAGTAGAAAGACTTCAGGATTTTTCTTTTCCTTTTCCCACTGCGTAGTCAGAGGAATAAAAGAGGATATTTGTGAAAAGCCACCATGGACAGAGCCTACAGTTTGATAAACAACAATAACCTTTTTCTTGACACTAATTCCTTTATTATATTTTTAGAAGAATTTAAAAGCCACTTATTTTTGAAAACTATGATTTCAGGAAAAAGTATAATTTTCACATTTTCTCTGATGTGTTGTGTGCCCTGCTGTGTTATGACATTTCAAGTTTCATCAAGTCACATTAATTTACATTCTCACATGTTTTCTCAGTGGAACCTGCTCTTTGGGTCAATTTTCATTCATTGCTTGATCACTTTAATGTATTTGTATTGCTGAATACTTGGCCCATACTAACTGATCTTTCCATACCCCATGCTTGCAATTCATTAGCAATCATTTCTCTTCTCTGCATGAAGAAAGGAAAAAATAAATGAGAGAGAGAAAAAATGAGAGAAAGACAAAGACTTGGAAAGAAAGTGAACAGCGATTTAGTACACAGCCTGGGCTGCAGCCTGCTCTGTCACTCGGGATCTGGTTATATTAGGAAATTTAGACAGATTGGTGATCCAGTAGAAACCTGTATAATAAATGCAGTTAACTGGTTGTAAGCCATCCTTTATTTCAACCTTCTCGACTTTGTTAAGTGTGTTTAAAGCAGTGAAAGAAAGTCTGTTAGAGATTTGTGTTGGTGTTAGGTAAAGCAGTCTGTTGGATCCCACCAGTGCAGGAAGCCAATGCATTTTCCAGGCTTGTGCGATGCTGATGTGAGGGAGAGCTGGGCACGAAGTCCCATTTGTGGGCTTGTTCCTCACAGCACCATTTCAGTTACCCATGCCTCAGCTTGAGGTTGAGAAGAGGCCCAAATTCCCAAATTTGAGCTCCCTAAATTCAGTTTGTTGCGAGCAGCCAGCATAGCTGACATACAATATTGCCATTCTTCATCTCCTGACATAGATAAAGGTCAAATGATAAAACATTAAGCAAAGTAAACAGCCAATTTTGTCTACCCTTTCCCTATATTTATTAAATTAATAACTGAATGAACCGTGGTTTCCCCCTGTTCTTGCCACCCTCTGCTTGAAAGCAGCACATGAATATAAAATGAGCAATCAGGCACTCAGAAAGCTTTGCAACCTCTCAGTAAACTCCCATTCCCTCCTCAACATAAGGATGCTTGATCTTCTCTGGTACTGCTCTCAAGCTCTTACTGCATGCCACAGTGAGAATCAGGTAAAATGGCTCTGACACACTGAGCAGGCATCTGCTCATCACCCAGCACAGAAACCTGCAGCAAGGCTTTCAATGGCAGTGTAAGATACAAGACTTTTTCAGCCATGGTGTAGCCAAACATGGTGAGGGTTGGAAGCCCCAGGCTTTGGGTGGAAGGGAGCAACCTGCACTTAAAAAATCATGTTGCCTGCAGCTCTCTGTCAGTGAGGAGGCACATACGTGTCTGATATGATCATGCATCCTAATCGGTCCCCTCTGCTGTTAATCCACTCCCTTGACTTACCCCACATTGAGATCTTGCCTGTAACTCCATCTTTCTGAGTTTTCAGCAAAACCATGATATCTACAGAAAAGTGGAGCCTGCAGCAACGTAGCAGGTTGCAGCTTGTATTCCCCCACCTGTATCCATGGGGATCCACACCTGCCCCTCCCACACCTACCCCAGCAGTGGAGACATTGCACAGAGTCCAGCTGTTGACTAATCTCAAACTATACAATCCTGTCTCCTGTCCTAAAAGCAGCTCCACCAGTGGAAGGAGACAAGGCTGGGGGTGGGGAACTGTCCAAGACAAACATTTCTGGCATTTTGGTTGCACTGTCATTAAGCTGTTTGGAGCAACCAGGCCACACGGTACTTTAGTAACAGCTGGATTTCAATTCAAACCTCTTCTCCAACCTCTCACAACTCTGAGGGAGCTTCCATGAAGGTTGAACACTGGAAAAATCTAAGGTCAGAGGGGAGACTCCCAGATGTGACCACAGCCACAGAGAGCCCAACCTGCCCATTGTGTTGTCCTCCTATCCCTGAGTGAGTAAGAGAAGAATGCTACAGCTTCCCACAGAGGGTTGAATGGAGCAGCCTGGTGTATCAAAGCCTTGGGAAGAAGGGGGCAAGGAAGGCTAATCCCAGCTGGTGTATCATTGATGGCAAGTAATCCAGTGCCGTGTGCTAGAGTGATCAGCACAGCCCAGGGAAAGTAGCACAGATATGACAGCACGTCTGTTATCCACTGAACACTGGTGGCAGGATGGAATGTAATCTGCGTGTTTACGTTCAGAGATTAAAGACAACGACCGGCTGCAATAGGTCGTGATGTCCTGCGATGCGGAACAGGAAAGGATGCTTATGTAAAACTGCCTGGCATCAGTGCACAGGGAGGACAAGTGGACTCGTTTTCTCCTGCAGGCAGCACAGAAAGGGATTACTACTGGGGAGAGAGGGAGGCAGGAACAAGGAGAGAGAAATCAGGAGTCCAGATGTCTACTCTCTATATACAGTTTCCAAGGGCTTTGGAAATAAAATAGAAAAAAAAAACCATACTGTGCAACAAAGTCAGATATGTGTGCAAGGAATCCACATTTATCCAGGACTGAGGTTGTGTTATGTGACCTTGAGCAAAAGTAATCAGCTGGACCAAGTCTCCTCAGTCTTCTCCAACACCCATGAACCTGAGATTTTGCAGAGCTAAAATTCACTCCCTCCCTTCCCGTGGGATGCAGATGTCTAAATGTCTTGGTCTCTCTTAAGAGATCTCGGAGTATAGGGTGAGAGAACTGTGAGGGAAGTGGGGGCTGGCACAATCCCCTCATTCATAGATTTGGCAGCTACAGTCCATATTAACCCTGCTTCAGAAATCAGTGGCCATGGAATAATTCAACCCATTCTGGAACCTGAGTGCAAAAAAGGGCAAGCTTAGGTTGGCCAAAATATAGTCAATCCAAATGTAAATAGTATTTTAAATAGTATTCAAGCTTAAATAGGGCTGAGAGAAGGAATGCCAAAATGCCAGAGGCTGCCTTACCTTACCCCTAGGAGGAATACAATTCCTGACACTGGCAGACTAGGAGAAATAGTTTAGAAGCCCAGATGCATTCCAAACACCAGGTGCAGCACTGTTGATATCTTACCTAGACCACAACTGACCTTTTAGCTCCTTTTTGTGTTGTTTCTCATGGGAGGTACCAGTCATCTCTGCCATGATGAAAACAGAAAAGTTGCCATCTGTGTGTGCCCAAAGGTTTATGAAATACGAGAAGAATATAAGAAACAAAATCAAGCGGCGCTCTTCTTGCTATCACTTCCCTGCTCCCTTCCTGATGCCTCTTTCTGTGTCCTCAAAGATGCTGGTGGTAAGCAACAAGGTAGGAGCCCATAACAGGAAAATGTGACAGTTTCCTATTTTACTCACTGCCACTTGACAGCAGGACAGAAAATCGTCCCTAGCCAGTCAGCATAAGAAAGTTACTTTTTAAGTGATGTGCACTGCACGATATATGGAGACTGAGATCAATGGAGGACAATAGAAATCTAAACTGACAGTACACTAATAATTGTTGGCATTACCTAATCAGATGGGATTTTAAAGTTCACACTGTGAACATTGATATTTTCTGCATGATGGGAAGACAGTTTGAACTGATTTTTTTTTCTATTAATAAGTGTTTGAAAGGCTGCTAGAAGAAATTATTGCTGTAGTAATCAGAGCTCTCTGTGTGAAATCGCTTCATAGGCTTTGAGTTTCATAAAGCAGGAGATAGTCTGTATTGAAAATAGTATAAGCCTTTACCTGGCTGCCTAATAACAACGTGAACATTACCTTTGCTTTAAATCACCTCTTCATTCATTCACCAATATACTGTTTTCATTATAATCTCTGGAAGGCAGGCAAGACCCAGAGCAAGGCCACTGAAGAAATTTTGGGAGTTATCTGGAGAGGGGTTTCTGCCACTCTCCACTGACAGACAACAACTTTGCCCAACTGCCTAGCCCCTCTGCAGACTTCACCAGGCAGTACTCTGCCAGGATGGAGCTACCCATACAGACTATCCCGGGTCTCTGCCCAGGGGAACAGGAACAAAGGATGCCAGCCCTGGGTGTGCCCAATAAAACTGCGAGGTGCCACTGGCTGATACACCTGCAGCCCTGAGGGACCCTGCATCAGCACTGGAGTGGGTGCAGTTCCGATTGTTCAAGCAAACACTGTCACCTTTCTCTTCTCACTAATGAAAGTCACACCATACCAGATTTAATGGCTCCTTTAGGCTACAGTGCACATCGGGTTAGACATTTCCCTGTGTCTGCAGAGGTGTTCAATGCATCAGCGAGGGGGTAGGGAAAAGCCCTGCTGGTTCTCACAAATATGAACATGTTGGTTGATAAAGATGAGAATGTTCTTAGAATCATAGAATCACAGAATCATTTAAGGTCCCTTACGATCATCAAGTCCAACTGTTAACCTAACACTACCAGTTCTGTTTCTTCAGCATGCACTGGCTGTGTGATTAGTGCACATAATTTAGCATCAGGTGGCTACACACAAGAGCTTCTAGCACTTGCTTGGACTGGGGAAAAATGTTATTCCCATTTCCCAGAGTGGAGCTGAGTCTACTACTGTAACTTGTACTGATGTTCAACAATGCTGTGCTAGCTACTGCATGTGAAATCCAAACCAACCTTCCTTTTGCCAAAGAATTACATTTATGACATAGTACATCTACAATATTATGCAAGAAGGAATCTGGAAATGAGCATTTGACACTCAGTCCATATCAGAATAGGTCTTCAGTCAAGAATAAAGCAACTGTTAACACCTTCTGATACTCCTTCCCAGCAGCCTGCTGCAGGGGTGAACAGATTCACCTCTGCTTTAAATCAAATCCTTCTGTTTTCTCCTTGTGTTCCCCACTCTCCTTTCTGCCTTTACATTATGATCAATAGAGTCTAAGCTTAGGGAATATTATCAGAGCCATGATTGCAGCCTCTAACATTATAATCCATAGGGTTACTGGGAGCATTAGAACATCCAGGATAAATTAATTCAGTGTAAGTAAAAGCTTTGAAGCTAGGGGCATCACTAGGCTTTTGAAGCTTAAGCCCTGTTTAGATTACTTGATTAAAGTAGGTCCAAAGCTTCACCAATCAATATATTTTGCTTAGGAGCAGTGTTGATACAGAAGCATATTTAATTGGATCAGCAGTACCCTGCCCAGAAGATGGCCCTTTAGAGCAAAACGAGATAACGTGCATGGGGGAGAGAGGAGCAAAATCATGGCCATGCTTTTGTGCACGCCTGCGGAGATTACTCGCAGCAGTTGTACAGAGTAGCCTGTGTAAAGGAAAAGGCTCCAGGGGAATTACAAGAAAATTATAGGCTTGGAAAAGAAGTAACTGAATCTTTTATTAGTTTAAAATAGTAAAAAATGAGCAAATGTAAACAGATGTACTTAAAGACATGCCTCATTAAAGGGACAGCCCTGCTCTTCAGCCAATTTAAGTTTTGCTGCCAGCTTCAGTGGAACTGGGACTGATGGTCTGGTTACCTGGATGGCTCATCTCTGACAAGATTACCAGCATCATACCTGTGGACCAGTATTGAAAAAAAGACAATTATTTGTACTAAAACTAAGAAAACTTTAGCCTGACCATTAGATCATAGTTGAGAAATGACAAAAATAAAATAATCTCATGAATTTTTTTCTCACCTGCAAATATGAATATTCAACAGGTTCAACGGGTTCAACAGGTACAACAGGTAATGGGAGAGACAACATGTTTAGTTTTGCTCCTCTTGCTTTGCCTCCAGAGTCAGTTATATCTGTTTGGTTATTCACACATAAAATTTCCTTCAAGTCAGGGCAGGTCAAATGAAGGGGTCAAGCTAAATCAAAGAACACCCACAAGGTGTGTTCTTGTAGTAGAGGGAGGTGATTCTTCCCCTCTACTCCACTCTCGTAAGGCCCCACCTGGAGTACTGTGTCCGGTTCTGGAGCCCCCAACACAAGAGAGACATGGACCAGTTAGAACAAGTCTAGAGGAGGCCACGAGGATGATCCGAGGGCTGGAGCACCTCTGCTGTGAGGACAGGCTGAGAGAGTTGGGGCTGTTCAGCCTGGAGAAGAGAAGGCTCCAGGGAGATCCAGTACCTGAAGGGGCCTACAGGAAAGCTGGGGAGGGACTTTTTACAAAGATAGGTAGTGATAGAACAAGTGGCTTTAAACTGGAAGAAGGTAGTTTTAGATTAGATATTAGGAAGAAATTTACTGTGAGGGTGGTGAGACACTGGAACAGGTTGCCCAAGGAAGTTGTGGATGCCCCCTCCCTGGAAATGTTCAAGGCCAGGCTGGATGAGGCTTTGAGTGGCCTGATCTAGTGGAAGGTGTCCCTGCTGATGGCAGGGGGGTTGGAACTAGATGATCTTTAAGGTCCCTTCCAACCCAAACCATTCTATGATTCTATGATAAGTGCTTGCTTTCTTCTGTTTTCTGCCAGTAGAGTACAGGTGAACTTAGTGGTGCTGTTGGCAGGATTGTGAACAGCGCTCTGGTTAAGGGCTGCTGAAGCCTTGGTTACGTGGGGAACAGTTTGGCAAGAAGTGCGTGATGTCCTAGGTGCAGCAGACAACAGAGCTTGCTCACCCTCGGCTGCACAGCAGCTCTGCACCGTGTGGACAGGAGGTGACCTCCAGCAATGACCTGTGCTGTGCATGCATGAGGTATGCCGTCGGGGTTAACCATGGCTTCAAAACCAGCTCTGTAGATTAGAAACAAGACTGTTGTTTGTATCTCAATGGAAAACATAATCCATTTAGATTTCTAATTGGACCTGATTAGACATTTAGACAACTTTTTTGCAGTAGCAATTTAAATGAATTAGTTACATTTCCCAGCCTACTGAATGGATTAGACGAGCAAACGGTGTCCTAGCTTCATGGCACAGCGTGCCCCATCTGCAGTGCCTGAGTCCTGTAGCTTTCTAAGGACCACCGTGAGGCCTGACTCCACCTCGGTGCCAGTGAGCCATGAAGGCAAACTGCTCCCTGAGAGACAGGGACTTCTCCAGTCAGAGCCTGGCCCCACAGTACCTGAGCAAGGTGAGTTGGCAGATCTGGAGACAGTAGTTGGGTTCTACCAAGAATCCAGGTCTCATCAGGCAACTTTGTGCTTATGAGGCAGCTCTGAAATCAAGCTGGGAAGTCAATCAGCTGGTCAGAGTCAGGTTCAGTGATGGTAACCAGGGCTGGGTAAAGGCCAGCAGCTGCTGGGCATGTCCACAGTGACAAGGCAGGTCTGCAGTTAAACTGAGAGCTCAGGCTGCTGGTCAAGGTCTGGATCAACAGGGTCCATGGCCAGGCACAGGCATGGCTCTGGCTGGGCTGGAGAGCGGTACTCCTTCAGCACAGCTCTGGCGAAGACTGGCAGCCCAGTGCTGAGCTCGAATGGAGCTCCTGGCTCCATGAACAGAGGTATAAGTGGAGACCCCAGATGAGGCTGGTCAAGGCCATTAAGGTCTGTTAGTGCCCTGATTAAATCTGATTGTGCAAGACAAACATTTGCTTTTTCATTGTAGCAAGAACGTCAGTTTGGAGTTGGTGTTTGCTTATGTCATGATAGTAAACACTTCACATGCAGGAAAGGCTCACAAAGAGAACGAAACAAGCATGAGAGGATACTTTTATGTCTAAAAAGGATTTTGCTCTGGCGCATCCACCCCTGCACTGAAAACTCTGAGTGCTGACCTGTACCCTGGGTAGTTCATTTGGCACCAACCACCTTGTGTACCTGCACCCAGGGGTCCCACCAACCATCTTCTGTCCTCCCCACAGCTTGAGTGGGGTCAGCTCTGGCAGGCTGAAGATTTTCCTCACCAGTCAGCAGTGGAAAACAGTTTGCATGTTGCACCATATCCCCACATGCCTCTCTGGATGTGGAACTAGCTTCCACATTCAGACTCTTGGGTAAGTGTGAGCCACAGTACAAGTCCAGGTCTCTAGCGCCAGAGGTGACTAAAACCCAGACAGGAAGTAGTGTGTATTTAGAGGCAATGAATCCACACAGTATTTGCCCCCGTGACAGCCAGAGCCTGAGACAAAAAGTTTGCATTTTGAAAGTTCAAATCCAAAGATAGGCAGTGAGACATCTTGGATAATATTGGGATTGGGACTGGGGTCTTTTCCATGAGTTCATACATCAGCAGAAGACTGAGCAGATGAAACCCAGCAAATCTGATAGGAATCACTGGTAAGCAGATGCAAACAATGTCACAAGATTCACTGGTAAGGAGATGTGAACAAAACATCCTGGCCCAGATGAAAATATTGTCAGGGCAGGATCCTTTCAGCTGATTAGCCCTTCCTGTGGCAGCACCTTGGCATTCCCGCTCACACCACAGCTCCAGGCTCTGTCCATCTCCCCACCTGGGCGTGGGCTGAGCCTTCACCCCAGAATCCCAGCCCTGACTCCCATGAAAAATTTGTCTTGGTGACATACCTCTTCCCTTTGGCTCTCCCTTTGAAGCCTGAGTTGTAGCAGGGCTCCAGGCTTTTTCTCCCTCCTAACCTTAACATAACATCCAACAAACCCTGACCATGGCCCAGTGAAAAACTTCTGAGGGGCTAATCCTTCTAGCAGCCCACCCTTTCCTTTGGCAGCCACTTGCAAGCTTCTCATTTTTATCTCAAAATCTGTATCTTACAGTAACATGTCTTCTTTCTAAAATGAAATATGTTTGTATTTTTATTTTTTATGCATCAGACAGTTGTCCTCATAGCAGCTCTTATGTATTTTAGTGGCATTTATAGTCTGTATGAATAAACAACTGGAGGCACTTGAAGGGATACAAGCTTTGCCTGCCTTTGAGCAGATGATCTTTTCTTCTTCTCCTGAACCAGAAATGATTGTAATTCTACCTTGCAAACACAGCCAGGCACAAGTTATTACTTGGCTGTTTCAAGATGAATTGCTTTAAAAAAATTTGAAATCTCCCAACCCTTGGAAATAATTAATCCTTTTTTTTTGCCGCTGCTACTTAACCCTAAAACAGGTCACCCAGTGTAGGCTTCGAAGCCCAGCTTCTCATGGCTACTGGGCCATGCCCAGTCCTTACTTCTTCAGCAGTGACTTGTCCTACAGACCAGGGTCCCCATATGCTCCCTCCGGTAGCTGTAAACACCACTGTCGATGGAGATTATATTACCAGTGTGATGGTGGTGACTGATTTGCTTCCAGTTAGATACATTGTCACAGACTATTAATTTTACTGCAGCTTCATTTGAAGGGAGTGGTAAAGCAGCAGGGCAAGCAAACAGCTACCGTCTGTGTGGGAGCACCAAATGCCCAAGCAATTAGGCTTCTTGTTCACTGAATTTAAGCAGTCTCCTGTTTTCACATTTGTTTACACTCCAGCTTACTAAAGCAAACACAATGCCTGTGTAAGGTGAGACCAGTCTAAGAGGTCAGACCTGGGTTAAGTCAGAGGGCTTTGCAAATAGCTGTAAAAACAGAGATAAGAAAAAAAAGATGAAAAGTACTTAGTACCCAGATTTCATGTTTGAGGCAGCCAGCCTGACACCACGTAGGATATGGTTCAGTTGGCCGAAACGAAGTAAAACAGGATAGTGAGTAAGAAGAAAGGTGCATGGAGACGTGACTTTTTAGCAGTGGAGACGTATCCTGACACGGTACCTGGGAATCGGTTGATGATTCTCTTCCAAGTCATTTAACAAGTGGAATAATTTCAAGGCTGTGATTTTGTTCTCACTCACATCAGCATTCATCAGCCTCCATCCAGCCCACTGGAGGTAGTGGCATTCAGCCTAACTGAGATTCCAGAAAGACCTCCAGGCAGTTTTTTAATGTCATTTAACTTTGGTAGCTGGGTGAGGAAGTCTCAGAAGGCAGCTGGGCCCCAGATAGCCAGGAGCAGACACAGTGCTCGGATGGTGGCAAAGGTGGCACGAAACAGGCAGCTACGATGCTTTGGAGTAGGCAAAATGCTTTAAAAAGTGGTGAGGGAGCAGTCCCTCAGAAACAAAAGGCCCAGCAAAGACAAAGCTGCGTTGGCTTCCTACATCAGATGCCAAGCACTCGCTTCTGACAGGGCTTCTCCCCCAGTCCTTTCCCTATGGCTCCTGGATCCTCAGGCAGCACCAGGACTCTTCCATGCCATCATCTTCTCCTCCTCGGCAGCCAGCGGGAGATTTCCCTTCCCTTTCCTCCCCTACCTTGCTTGCAAAGCTCAGCAGTTCAAAATGGCTGACTGAATGCTCTGTGCAGCCTTTTAGACAATATTCCCCAAATCCTTTTTTTTTTCTTTTTCATGGCAGATCACCAGCTAGACCTCGCTGTGGGCATGGCTCCTCCCCACTGCTGCGCCAGGAGGAGACAGCAAACGGTGGCCAGCAGGAACAGGAGTCGAGTCTCTCCTCCTGATTGATGATCTGCTTCTGACAACACTGTAATACGCAAAGCCGGTTGTATTTGCTTACACCCCAGGTAGCGTGGCTTCTGTAACTGAGACGGTGAATGAACTAGGTTGGAATAAGTGAGTGTATTAATTAGTATGCTGATAGCAGAATAAAACTATTTTTTAAATCACTGAACAGCACTGCTCTTTACTATGATTGCAGAGATTATGTAAGATGATGATTAAAATCAGGTCCCTGCATCACAGGGACTGATCTGTGTTTTAGAGATATGAAAACAAAGCTGCAAAGGAATTAAAGGAGACTGTATTATTTTAAAAGGCTCTCTGCCTGTCCTAATTAAGAGCAAAGCAGCCATGTCATCGACCCCTTTGTTGTCATTCTATCTCATCCTACTTTTTCTGTTATATTTTGCCAATAAGCCATTTGTATTTTAAAACTGGGTGTGCACGTATGGAAATGTCGGCTCAGGAGGAATCTGCTGCATCATCCCACGATATGCAGCTGAGTTACAGGGTGTCCCTAATGCACAGCTTCTGGCTCCTAAGGTGCATCTAGCAAAAATGTTTTCCTCCTATTTGTTGATGCACTACCATTCACTTAAAAAAGCAGGAGAAGAAAAATGTTGGCACTATCTTTGTGTGTTGTCTAACTGATTGAAAACAGACAGATAAGGAGAAGTTGTATCTCAGCAGCAGTTGTATCTCAGACTGTGTTTCAGGACCAAGCTACCAAAAAAGATGCTGTTGTTTTCAATGACAGTTATTTGGGAAAAGACTCTAGAAATTGATTGTCATTAAAGACCTGGAGAGAACATCACTTATGATGATAAGCAGAGATTTTAAAATTTTATGTTTACAGTCTCCTGCACTGTAATGCTCAGATTGCTATATATACACAATCATTATTTGATTTCTTACACCATGGTAAATAGCAGCACTGCTGATCAAATATAAAGTGGCAACCAATCCTAACACAAATAGAAATATAAACAAAACCTGCAGATTTATAGGCAATCAAAATTATGTCAAACAGTGTAAGATTAAAAGGAGCGTGTATGTTTGTTATTAATTCTGACAGATGTTTGCTGTACTGTATTTTCCACGGAGTTTCTCACCATGGTTAATCATCTGTATTTTATGATGAAGTTTAAAAACTCTTTAATTATCTCATGTGGACTGAACGTGCCCAGTCAACTTCTAACTGTATTAAAGCTGAAGATTTATTTCCTTATAATATTTCTTTAAGAAGCAGACGTCACAGAAACCATTGTTATTTTATTCCTTGGCATAATTCGGGATCTGGAGTACACAGAACAAAGCCTTTTGTCGTTATTTACATCCTCTTCTTTCTTTCTAGGCAGCTTCACCAGCCGGTGTGCATGCACAAGCAGAAGGGTCAAATGCTGCCCCTTTACAGGGGAGGCCGCAGTAATGGATGTTGTGTAAGGAAAGGTAATTAACACGGCAGCCGTACAGATTGAGGCATTTTCTGTGTACTCATTTTGTGCAAGACACCCACTAGGTCCCCGCTCCTGCCAGCAAGCCAGGGGAGCCTGGGGACCCATGGTTTCCCTCAAGTGCCCTGACCAGGTGAGGTCTGTCTTGCTTGCTCATTTGGGTCCCCAAAGCCTCACACCTTTGGCCATGCAGCTGCTGGACGTCAGTGAGGAGACTGCAGGGGTGTCTGGGGATGTGGGGTGGTTCTGCAGCCTCAGCGGGAAGGACCCTGTCTGTGCTACCAGGGCTCTTCGGACTCCTGCAGCCAAAATTAGCCATGTAAGGCTCATAGTCCTACACGTGCCCTGTGTTACACACTTAGACAACCACGTCTACTTCTGCATGGTGAGGAGGAGGGAGCCCGGCCATCACACTTGACATGGGGACTCCCAAAGGGGAGATATGCCAGGGGCTGGGAGCACAGAGGCAGCTGCCCCGGGGGGTTGCTGGCCACGAGGGCGGGTTGGTCTCTCCCCCTGCCCCATGCCATCCCATGGGCTCCATCCCACAGTGCAGCGATGGTGCCTGCGCCCTGGGTTGCTCAGGGCTGAGTGGGCCGAACGCCGTGGCCGAGGTGCTGAGGGACTGAGGTGCTGCAGTGGCCAGGAGGGACCAGATTTTGGCGTGGGGGCAGCAGCACACATATAAAGGCTAAAACATCTGTGGAGTCTGTAGGTCTCCCTGCTCCTCTACACATGTCACTATAGATCCATCCACAGACTGTTCTGCGTGATACTTGCTTACCTGGCAGTGGATGGGAGGGGAGATCCATTAGAGGAAGACAGTCCAGAGCATAGTTAAGTGTTTTTCCTTCCCACCAGTCTCCTCTTATCTCATCTCCTTGGCTGATTTTTTTTTTCCTCCTCTTTGTTCCCTTGCAGTGGCAGCGGACACTGAGGATGGGTTACAAACTGAAACCTTCTCAGGCAATACATTGAAATACCAGGGCTGGGCATGTTTATGCTCTTTTGTGTATAACTTAACTTAGACATTTGTTTCTTCTACTCCACTCCCTCCAGGACTTGTTTACATCTATCTTGTCCCTCAGATGCCTACTGTGGTGGTTGCCAACACCAATTGCTCAGGATGGCATTGAGACAAGCGAGGAGGACACTTCTATAGCTCTGGGTCAGCTGGAGTTCCAGCTTCAGCAGGTATCTCATCACAGAGCCAAGGAACCATCCACCTCTGCTTCAGCAGGGTCTCAAACCAGGTGCGAGAAAGATTTTAGTTTGACAGAAGAACAAGGAGGCTTTTTTTCTTCTCAGTCCTTTAAGAAGTTTAATCTATAGATGCATAAGGCTGTTCATAGGACACTTCTGAACCACAGTGTTTGGGGAATGATTTTATTTACTAGATTTTACTATTCAGTTTGATTTTAATTGGAGAAAGCTATGAGGCAACTACAATGTTTTTATACCCTCTATTACTCACTCTCTGAAGAGATGACTTTAGCACCGTTTCCTTCAACTCTAGACTTAGGCTGGATTGCTGGGTCTCTACAGAGAGGCACCCAATGGGCTAGTTTTTAGCACTGGTGAACAAGGAGCATTACTGATTCCTGCAGCAGCCCAAGGTGACCAGGGGAGGTTCCCAGTATTTGAAGAGCAGGATATTTCCTAGGGTGGTTTAAACTGAATGGCTGGGGGGTGGGGTGCAAAGTAGCAATGCTGAAACCATTGCAGTAGACTGCGGAATGGGACAGGCCAACTGTCAGAGTGACAGGTCTGCCTTAGTTGCCTTGCCTGACTGGAGCCAGAGGGTCAGTCACCTCAGGGGT
>NW_010296488.1:0-5797 GCF_000700745.2 Antrostomus carolinensis | reverse complement strand
CCTCTAGCCAGGGTCAACCCACCACAGAGATGAAGCTTGATGAGGGACAACATGAGACCTGTTCTGCAGGGCAGGGAATGCCACCAGCTTTAGCAGAAGCCCATGAAAATCAACAGCTCTCACCATTTCATACTGAGCAACTATTTCAGCCTAGCTTTCCTTAAAAAAAATAAATACATTTAAAAAAAAGCCTTTATCACAGAGCCACAACCTCATTTTTAATAGCTGGCCCTCAAGACTTGGAAAGAAAAGGAATCTCTTCCAAATTGTCAAACAATCAAATGCTGTCATCAAACAAAGGTATTTCAAACTGGAGTGGCTTCTCCTCCAAGATTTTTTTTTTTTTTTAAAAAAGGGACAATTGAACCAAATTTTTCATTCTGAGAAACAGGTCTTCTGGGATGGAAACACAGAGAGGGAGGAACAGAGTTACAGAGACAAAACCTGAATATTTAATTAGTGGTCTGCAGTATATGAATGATGTGCTGGGTGGCTGCCACTGACCTGCTCTGCATCCCTGGGAAGCTCAGTGCACCCCTGGGCTCCTGCCTTCCCTGCCCAGCATGTCAGGTCCACCCAGAGACAAGCTCTCTGTTGCCCCTCGCTTTGAGGCACCGCAGCTCACTGGTTGTTCCTATGGGCTGGTCAAGCAGCATGGGACCTCAGCACTGGCTAAGGGTTTGAGACCATTTCATCGTGCAGATACAAATGGTGGAAACTACCCCAAACATTCGCGTTGTCACGGGACCTCGTCTCATTCTACTCCCAAGATATCCACAAGCCCTTGACTTGTGGTGAGGTTGCGAAGAGGGGTGGGTTAGTGCCTCACGTACAACCAACATTTTTATGGCAGCATTATGAAAAGTACCTTGAACAAAGACAAGCTGTAACTAGTTCCATCGACTTAGATCACCAACACACTGAGCCAACCGCACTGCAGGATAATGAGGACGCCTATTCATCTCTTGAGCGTATTTTCACCAATCAAACTTCCATTTTCCTAATATTAAAGATTTGGTATGACATCACAAGAGAAACTTTTTGTATCTACCTAAGCCAGATGAGACTCACAATCATTTATGGCCATATTTTTCCTGAGAGACCATCTCACAAACAATCAGAGAACATCTGCTAGAAAGCATTTTAAAATTAAATCTGACCTACAATTCAACTCTGTGGCAGTGGTTTGACTGTTTAAATAAATGCATGGCCTTTAAATCTTAAATTATGAGATAGTTTGTTGAAAGTGTAATGTATTTAGCTTTTATCTAATAACCTCCAGAAATGTAATCAACCCCTCCTTAAAACAGTTCCAAAAGAAATGGCAAAAATGAAAAAAGGCTCCATTTTCATTAGTCATAAATAAAATGACAACATCAACCTCCAGGGGTTCCAGAGATGTTCCATTGAGAAAGTTTTCAGGATTCAATGTATGTGCTTTGGGAAGGTTAGTTTAGAAGCACCTCTGGTGTAAATACCATCGGTAAACACAAATCCATCCTTCAGAAATAAATTACAGGTTTAGCTGCTTTTGTGCCTGTTACTATTTTCTTGGTTTCTACAGAAAGTTAAGTGGAAAAAATCTAACAGCCTGTCCAAACATTATATTTTTGAGATTGCCAGGTGCTGAATGCATTTTCTGCAGCATTCAGATACAAACAAGAGTTTAAAATCAAAACACTCTGATATTAAAGCCTTAAAGTGGGATGTGGGGTCTGTCATAAGAACCAACTTAATACTACTACTATTATCTTTAGCTCTTCTTTAACCCCTTATGCAGTCATTTTATTTTATTCATAGCTTTGAGAAATTAATTACTTTGCATATTAAGAAATGCAGACTTCTTTAAATGATCCAGCAGATACATTGACTCTGGGATGCTGCCTGCCCACATGTTTGGACAGTACTTATATTTTTCTTAACTTGGGGGGATTTGGGAAAGAGGTTTGGTTTTTTGTTGGGTTTTTTTGGTTTTGTTTTTTTAAGTGCCATATTCATTAAGCCCTTAAAGCACACACTGAAGCCAACAATGTATTTTCACTAACTTAAATATTAAAGCCTTATCCACTGTCAAGCAGAGCCTCTGCTCTCCGGTTGTTTATATACTTCCTAAAATTATTCATTAGCAATCCATTGTTATGATCTCCTCCATTTTGTATATAGTATTCACTGGCATGCAAATTGAAATTCAAACATCTGGATGTAATCTGGGCAGCCTCTAAAAAGCATATCTCTGAGTGATTTCCCTTACGTTTGAGCCTTACAGCTTAATTAGTCAACTTTTTAAGCCCATGAAATCATCATGTGCAAACCAGGATATCTCTTAGCTAATGGCTCGTGGTGTGAAAGATCACTGCAAATAAGGACAGTTCCTTAACAAGCTATAATTAGAAAAGGACTAAATGATAATATGCAAAGAGCTTTGCATATACAGAAAGGAAGACAAATTAAAGCCTCTTTCATGTCATTTTTACTCCCATGAATAATCCTTATGGCCCTTTGAAGTTAGTAGTACTACCCATATACTTAAGAACTACTCCTGAACTTGAATTAGGTTGGGTAAGGTCACTACAGACACTGGTAAGGAAAGGTAGATTATATCAGCAAGTTTCCTAGTTTCAACTGGGGAAAAGGGAGTTTTCAGCAGGGTGAGATTTAGTTAAATTAGCAACCGTACTCACCAATTGATTCTGGTAGGCAGTAACAGCTGTAAAAACTGTCTCTGGAAAGATAAATGTCCTGAATTCTTCTGATTTCAGATTTAGCAAAGAAGCCGTGTGATCCTTCTTCTTAATAATGTGGACCCTTGGCTGGTACTTGTGCATGGAGTTCAAAATGATCTGTAAAGAAAGAGTGAGAAGGCATTGTCCTGAGATGAAGGTCAACAGGACCCTCAAAGGCTATAAAACTGTAGGGGAGGGTAGCAAAAAAAAAAAAAAAAATCTAATTAACATTGTAGGAGAGACATCTGAAATCTAACCAGCTAGGGGCTGATTTTCACAGCAAAGTCTCCAGCTCCTTTGGGCAGTTCCAGAAAACCAGGACAAGCAGGCATCCCAGGAGCTGGTTTCCTCTCACTCCTACACCACTGATGAGCAGGCTTTTTTTTTTTTTTTTTTTTTTAAAGCGTAAATACCTGTTTCTACAGGTGAGGTGTTTTACATACAGAATTTATTATTGCTAGCAGGTGCCCCAGTTTGTAGGTGTCAGCTGCAAGTGTAAATAAGTAACCCTTGAAAGCTCACAGCTGAGGACCTACACTTGCAAAAATGTGCAGGTGCAGAATGAAAACAGCCAGGAACCTCTCAAAAAAACCCAGGAAAAAATAAAACCCCACCAAAAAACCACCATCACCAGCAGCACAAACCAGCTAACCAACAATAAAACTCCCCAGATCCCTTTACTGTGGCAAACCTTTAAAGCAAACTACTTCGTAGATGCTCTTCACTGCAGACTACCAAAAATGAGAGCAAGGAAGGAAACCAGTTCAGAATCCTGAAATGACCAGGTTTTTCCATTTTATCCTCATTAATAATTGTTTACAAGCTCCCAAAATAATTCTAAACCTAATGTACCAACTAACCAATTTCAACGTTCACTGGCGTCAAACCAAGAGTCCCACTTGCTTCAGTTACCACCGGCTGGAGGCCTGTTTGGCTGCCTCTAACCACAGTATTACAATATAAGAATTAAATACAGAGCTCGGCTCACACCAGTCCTTGTTTTGGATATAATCACAGTCACAAGACGAAACTGGCAATGGTGTGGGTGGTTCTGTTTTGCAGGGGCCATAATGACGTTACAACCAGCTCTGTAGATCTGGAATAGCTAATGTGCGTTCCTCGGGAAGCATTAACTTAAGCTGAAACACAGCAAAAGCGATGCAGTATTTCATGCTAACCTCAGTCATTGAGAAAGGTTGCATGTTGCATTGGTGTGGAAAGCTTAGAGATGGCTCTGTCATGGCTAAAATTTCCATCAGCATTTTCTTCGCTGCTCCTTCGGGCCCAAATATTGCAAAGACTCGCACTGTGATTTTGTGGTGGTCACACAGTGACAAGAAGGTCATTACAGTGATGGGGAACCATCATTCTGAAAGTATTGCATGTCTGCTTTTACCAACTTGGGTCCTTTCTCAAACCACTTGGCCATTTCATATCTGCACACACACAACAGCCACTGACCTTAACGTTAATATCCTCAGCACTTTTCCCTCTCTTTGTAAAATCTTGTCTTACCAGCCTAGTCACTTGGGTTGCTCTAAGCAGCTGGAAAAGACATTTTAAAGGATGGTTTGTGGACGGTGGTGGGCTTACTCAGGGGTTGGCACACAGAGCTCGGCACTTCCCATTGCGTTTGATGACCACTTTATCCACACCAGGGCATTATATCTGAGCAGGAGCCGAGCGGAAGGAGGAAAAGGCTGTAACAGAGCAGCTCCCACACATGCCCTTTCCTTGCACTCATCTGTGAATGCAAATTATGATAAAGAAATTCCATTTCTTGAACAAGACCACTTAATCCTTTATGAAA
The DNA here is from genome assembly GCF_000700745.2 of Antrostomus carolinensis. Taxonomy (NCBI): domain Eukaryota; kingdom Metazoa; phylum Chordata; class Aves; order Caprimulgiformes; family Caprimulgidae; genus Antrostomus; species Antrostomus carolinensis. The sequence continues at coordinate 1,264 of NW_010296488.1, read as the reverse complement.
GTTTTCCAAAACCAAAAGGACTGATGAATAATGTTCCCTGCCATGATGCTCCACCCTGTGCGTTCCCACCAGAGGCAAGTTGGGTCATTCAGGTATGAAACAAGTACTGAATGCAGCCAGGAGGTCACAAAAGACCCATGGCCAAGGTTAAGGTCACTATTTTATTGGGCACTGGAAGGGGTTGCCCAGGGCAGTGGTGGAATCCCCATCCCTGGAGGGATTGAAGAGTCTGTAGACATAGTGCTGAGGGACATGGGTTAGTCGGGGACTTGTCAGTGTGAGGTTAATGATTGGACTTGATGATCTTAAAGGTCTTTTCCAATCAAGGCAATTCTGGGAGTCTGTGATTCCTTTTCCAGAGGGTCTATGTATGTCGTGCTTCATCTGCATCCCTGCACAGGCTGCCAATGTTGCAGCACTCACTGATATTTAAGTCAGAAGGATATTGCACAAAGATACTCCCTAACATCTGTGCAACTTCTTGCATTAGCACCATCAAAACAGCCTAAAGGAGTTAGACAGACACACAGGGTGCATCTCACAGAGTAGCCCCAAGGGTGGTCTCAAAGTCCAAGCAGTCCCCTATGGCATAGCTATCAAAATCCCTGATGCCAACTCTGCAATACTCACGTTGGTGTGCCCTAAGAGAAACATCAGGTGCACAAATATTTATGGCAGCCCCCCAGCACACACTTACTGGCGATACAGCCATCCCATCTGCCTTCGTGCTGACAGCCTGTGGCAGGGGAGATGACCGGGATCCATCCTTACGGGATCCTGCTTACCATAAGGTCAGGCAGGTTTGTAGGCATCTGGCTCCCACTGGCTACAGACCAGTCATCAGAGGCAATCTGGATGCCAGCTGGGAAATCCCTTAGGTGGCTTTAAATTCAGGAACTGTGCTGTGAATGTGGTTTCCACATTCACCAAAGAGTATTACCAGGCACAGTTTGCTTTCTAAAGGCACAGAGGTTCCTAACTTCTGCCAGGTTGACTTGAGAAAGCACATCTGGGCACAGCTCCCTGTGGCTGTTCTGAAACCCCTGCTTTCACAGTTACTCACTGGCTGTGTTCACACCTTTGTGTTTGCTCTTGCAAACATTCACGTGTTTGAGTTTTGCCATCATAAATACCAGAAAAGCAATTACAAGAACGTATACACTCATGGTTCACCAGAAATAAACCAGAAATTATGCAACCCCAGCTAAGTGTAACCAAAAGTCCTAAGAGAAGCAGTCTGTGTGAAAAACATCACCAGAAATCG
>NW_010296487.1:24078-24320 GCF_000700745.2 Antrostomus carolinensis | reverse complement strand
CGAAGCCCGTTTCCCCAACAGGCGTCCAGAGGAAGCGCTCGGGCGGGTGCTGCCCCCGCCTCTGCTCCCTCCTCTCGCTTCTTCTCCTTTTCCCGTTTAAAAAGTTCATTTACCTCGCGGATCCTCCTCCCAGCACTGACGCAACGCCCCGGCGCGCGCAGGGAGGGAACCTGTTCCACCCGCCCCCGCCGCGTTCAAAGTCCAGCGGCAGGTCCGCGGCGCTGCGCGCCGCCTCCGCACCC
>NW_010296487.1:0-24015 GCF_000700745.2 Antrostomus carolinensis | reverse complement strand
GGAGCACAAAGCCTTTTTACGCAAAGGGGAGAGTCCGCTGAAGGGTGGGAGAGTCAATTAATCGCCCTTAAATTAATATCTTTATGCTGCTCCTGTCTCTGATCGCTAACGGGCCTCTCGCTGCTCTTCCCCCCTCAGCACTGCTGGGCTGAGGGGTGAGGTGGCTGGGGTCTGCCCGGGGCCCTGCACCCAGACACCCACGCCAAGAGAGAGAGCTTGGTAACACAGACCCCACTCCACTTGTGCAGTTGAAATCAAAGGACCCAATATTCACTAATAATTAAGAAAAGCTTAATCAAGCTCTGTGCTTACAGCAGGCGTCATCTACACCACTTGGAAGAAGTTACATTCTACTCCTGGAACTTAAGCGTGTTTGGATAAATATCTAAATATGTAATACCTTCAGTGGATTCTGTAAGGACCTCTTGAATACATATCTTTCAAAGATACTAGTACATTCATATGTTAAAAAAAAAAATAAGAGTATAAGATTTTCTTGTAGCATTCCTATGCTGATAGTGTCACATACACAACAGGTTCCCTCAGAACTTCCTGACACTTAGGATTACATCTAATACTGAATCATCCATGGAGGAGGCCTCAGATCACAAATTCCAGTGTATCTGTAAGTTTTTATTTAGAATTTGTATCTTTAATATATGCATTAGAAAACATACACCTAAAAAAACCCCAAAAAAACCAAACCAAAACCCCAAACTTTAAGCCACTATTTTTATAATAAAAAGATTCTACAGTGAAAATGGTTTCTGTGGTTGAAAATACACAGGATATAGTTTTCCTGTGCAAGAACAACAATCAGTGGAAGAGGAGGAGTAAGAAACAGATTAGAAAAAGAAGATTCTATCATTTCTCTACTCAAGCCAAAATATACACTTACACAGCTGCAGGACCAGCAAGGAAATAAAATGGTTTCTGAAAATGCTGCAGGAAAAGAACTAGTTGTAGTTTTAAGAAAAAAAGCCAAAGCAGAAGAGACTTATGGAAAGAGTTCTAGAAGTATTTTGAAAAGCAACATATGTTACATATATATACACACACACACACACACACACATATATATATATATAAGTACTTCTGTTCCATCTGATTTATTTGGATTTCTGCTTTAAAAAACAAGCATTTCCTCCCATGACCTAATTTGGACTTTGCTGGAGAAGGCCAATTGTATTGAATCTTTTTTCATTGTTGGCTGCATTCTTGGCTACACATAGATTTGACCCTAAATCGGCAAAAAATGAAATGGCACAGTTCCTCCAAATACAGGTATGACACTACTAAGACACCAAAAGTGTGCTCGTGTGCGGACAGGAATAAACAATACAAATGAAGCCTTTCATGTCAGTACAACTGCGTCCACACTAGGGGCTGCACCAGTATAACTGTATTGGTACAAATAAACTGCTCCCTAAACAGGGAGTTACACTAACACAAAAGCTGTGTGTAAATCAGGAGCTATAGTTTGATAACATTCAATAAAATTATTATCTTGCTTTCTGACCTTTTGCTACTGACTTTCACAGAATCACAGAATCACATGGGTTGGAAGGGGCCTCAGGAGATCATCCAGTCCAACCCCCCTGCCAAAGCAGGTTCTCTACACCAGGCTGCACAGGAAAGTGTCCAGGTGGGTTTGAACATCTCCAGAGAAGGAGACTCCTCACCCTCTCTGTGCAGCCTGTCCCAGTGCTCAATCACCCTTACAGTAAAGAAGTTTTTCCTTAAGGTTGTATGGAACTTCTGGTGTTCCAGTTTTTGCCCATAAAAATCATCGCACAATAAAACAACTTACAGACAATTAAGCTTTAAAACACACCTGTGAGTTACAATGTTCTGATTCTGCACATTTTAGACAGGAAATGGTGTCAGATAAGGCAGCTGAATCACCCAAAGAGACTTTCAGCAACAAGGCCAGGAACAGAACCAGGAACCCAGCATTCCTCCATCCTAAGCACAGGCCAACAGTTTGCCATCTGCAATACACAACCTCTACATATCATCTCTAAAGGGACTGCAAACAGTAACTACCAAGCCAAAAGAAAATACAAAGTTTGCTACACAGCGCTCCACATTTCATATTGGAGAAGGAAATGGACAAGCTCCCTGTTTAAAATGTAATTTTTCTAGAGCACCGTAAATGGGATCTTCCATTATAAGAAACACACAACCTAATACAAAGCTACATTGTGAATTTTCATTAATATACACTACAAGCAACAAAGACAGTAACACTAGTATTAGTGATGTTAGTATAGCAATCTAAATTTGATTTAACATCACAGAAAAAAATCTGTCGCAATAGATCTCTCATTTCAACAAAAGGCTATGTTCCCCTCACAGCGACTGCATGTAATTTCCATTAATGTTAATGGCAGTTATGCAAGTGCATTAAGAGGATAATGTACCCCCTGGTCTGAGACAACCCTGCAAAGTGAAAGGTGCTTCCTCTTGAAGAGAATGGGGTTTCCATCTCATGCATTTCAAAAGAACTTGTTCTGGCACTGTTACAAAACAGGATGGACAACAACTATTCTGCATACTTGGTGAACAGTTTCCAAAGTTAAAGCAGTTTAGTGATTTCAGTCAGTTTTCCTATTGCCAAAAATTCCAGGGATATAGAAGTATTTAAAACATTGTGGTTTATTTGAAGTCTAGAGCAACAAAATCATGTGAAATTACTGGTAAAACAAGAAGGTCTGAAAGCTTACTGATGCAACGGGGAAGGAACTTTGTAGGTATCCAGTTTTTTAATCAAGCAAACTCTCATCATTCACTAACTAGAAAAGGATTCCATTGGTGTATATGGATCATCACAACTGATCAGGAGATCAAAAGATAAAATGAAGAAGTAAGACCATTCCCTTTCATTCCCACATCAGAGCTTTTTCACTGTGTGTCACAACTACATTTCAGATATTTAACACAGAATGCCCTTTAACAGCTTGAAGTTATTTTACTGTACCTCAAATAACAAATGTTGCCTATTATCTAAATAATTTGTCTAAACAAATCCCAGGATATACCTATTGAAATTAGGAGAAAACAGACATGTAGGCATTTCTTTAAATATCATCATACATCTAACTGCATTGTTGGTCATACAAATCCCTCTAAAAATGGAGTCTACAGTTTCTCTGCCCACTTCACTTTCAAATAGCATGGCACAGAAAAATATATTGACCTATGTATGTTGGACTGTTGAGTAAACTATGGATTTGCATGTGAGGGGAGCCACTTTGTTAGTGAGGATCCACATCATTATCTTTTCATCAGTTGTGAGGTAACAGCTGAACCTCAAGGGTGTAACAAGCACTCATGGGGAACTGTCCCCCCATAACGGAGCACAATAGGAAGAGCAGCATGCCAGCAATACAGAGAAGCAACTTCTGGGAAATGAGAAAACAGTCAGAGAGAGTCCAAAGTAATTAAAAAACCACCCCAAAAATAGAAGATAGGCAACATGCTGCGTGAGGAATGTCTTTTTCACTGTTGCCAAACATATTGTGCTTTCAGAGCTCAAATATTGTTCTCCTCTCGTGTTACACGAAATAGAAAAGAAGGGCTGGCTTTCACACTTTTACATCCTTCAGTCAATGCCTTCCAACTCCTCCTCAGACTTGCTAATCTTTAGAGTAACTCATCGTAGGTAAACCTCTCAAACCATTAGTCATTTTGATTTCTCCTCTCTGGTTTCTTATTTTTTTAACGTATATACACATGCTCTGAGCCATTTTCAAAAACCTAGAAATAAAGCCAGCAACAGAACATGAGTGTGATCTCACTTGCTTTTCCTCAGTGTAATTTATTACAGTAATCAGTCCAGAGTTACAATAATTACACTGGCCAGAGCCCTTCTTATGGCAATATAAAGTTCAATTTTTTTACTTCTTTAAACAACTGCATTTCAGTTGCATAAAGTGTGTCAATACTGCTTCAACAACAGATCCGAACACTACCAGGCAGGCATGAACAGCACAATATGCTCCACTCCTTGACCCCTCACGTTGCATGCGTTTTATATTGCAGACTCCCGCTCAGTAGGATTTTGTGGGCAATTGCTCCACTCTTACCTTTTAAAGTCAAGTTGCACTTTCTATAAATATGCAATCACATTATGAGGGAAAACGGTTTCTCCGTTTTGAGGTACTATGAAAATGGAAAAGGGCAACACAGCCAAGAAAAGCAAAGGAGAAGGGAAAAATTCACCTTGCTTGACTGATCCAAATGCTAAGCAAAGAAATGCATTATATTCTTCAGTGTTCAAAGAAATATGAATTTAGTTACAACTATAAGTTTACAGTGTGTCAAGACAATACAAGTCTAGTTTAAGATAAATCAAATTAATTTTGATCATAACTCACAACAGTGGATGCAAGTTACTTTGTGAAATATTGAAGCAGCAAAGATGATGGGGAATAACAGTAACAAAGGTAACACCCCAGTGCATTGATAGAAGTGACAGCTTATCTATTTAGGCAACAAACTAAAATCTTTCCTGGAAAGCCAAACAAATTCATAAGAAAATACTATTAGAATGATCCTGAATTTCACATACAAAATCGATAGATGTGTTCTGAGCATTAATAGTAAGGCTCACAGATGTACCTGATGATCTACACAGAAGATGTAAATTCAATGAACCATTGTTGGTCACACAGCCCATATAAAGAAAAGACAAAAGTAGTGAGAAAAGCAGACCTCCTTTTTCCCTATTTATAAATTACCCTTAGAACAGCTGCCTGTAAGCTTGCAGTGATTTGATAATTAATTTTAATAAAGAATTTTTATTTTCATAAAGATTTTTTTTTTTTTCTTTACATTGTGATCTAATTTTCCCTTGTAGGTTTTCAACACATTTGAGAATAGTACGCAGGCTGCCTCCTGTTCTGATACCTGGATGTTGAAAATGTATGGACACGAAGCAATGGGACAATAATCAACTGAAAACACTGTTTAACTAATGATTAGCTGCAACCTCAGCACAAGTCACTATGTGATGCAAAATGTGAAAGATTTATATTCACTTTTACTAAAACTTCTATTAGGGAAGTCAATAGCCATTGCCCTTATTTAAATAACATTTCCTAAGAAAAAAGTATATAATGATAAAATAGTCTGTGCCTATCTAAAACCAATTATGGACTCATTTGAAAGTATTAGAGCAGAAAAATGTATGATCAACTGATAGAGGATGGATAGAGCAGCAGGCCTCATCTTCATATAACACTACAATGACCACTCTTTTCTGTGGCCCACTGTGCATTTAATGTTAGTCGAGGATCTGTGTGACCACACTCTCTCCATCTATCTCCAGCAGAACACTCCGGGTACCCTAGAATGGTCATCTTCACGTCCTGCCTCTGAATAGCTCCCAAACTGGAGCAGGTATTCAGTGTACGTTACACACTCTTCACCATGTAAGGGTTTGGTTTGCAGTTTTTAGGTTCAGGTGAATTTGTTGCACCTACAGCAGAAGTACCTTCACTTACCAAAACCTATTCTGTAGGCACAAAGTCCAAAGGGATCCAACTGGACTTTACCTCCATTAGGAAAGCTACAGCTTACTGTTTACTTTACTCTGCTTTTCATTATTTCTTCTAATTATTACTATTTAGCAGTTCTCCCTCTCTACCTCAAATACTTTTCATAATATTATAGATACCTAGATCTGACTGAATATTTATAAATTCTAAGCTGGACTTCAAATGCACAATTTTAAGAAATATTAGAAGAGCAAAAGGTTAAGTCATTCTCTTGTTTGGTTGCCTCAATAGCACAAGTGAGGTAAAGCTTATGGTGGGATGCGATACCTGTTGTTAGATTAACTGCTACATGTGGGAAGGAACAGACACACCCTCAGGCATATCAAGCTCTTCAGGTCTAAAATAGAAGCAGCAATCTTCAAAGCTAAACTGCTCTGAGTTTAACTAACATGTTAATCAAGCCATTTGAAAGAAAAGTAGCTTGTACCTCTGAGGTAGGAAGGCTTGCTAACAAAGAAAGAGGAGATAGAACTTGACCTGTTAAAACAAAGTAGCTCATCTCCTGAAAAATGTAGACTTATTACTGAGGAGGGGATATAGGAGAAGTAAGAAGAGAGGTTAAGAAAATTATAATACCTATAAAGCCAGTATCTCTAACAAATCTGTAATTTTTACCTTTTAATAGTCATGAATTTTAATATTGAGGCCTATCTTTTGAAGGTGCTTTGTAGATGTCCCTTGAGAGTCAGGACTGATTCATCAGAGAGAGACAGTGGTTACTTTATGAGAAATGTTCACCTACCAGTCACTGGCATCTCTTACTTATTGATCATCTGCAAGGACCTTGGGGGTTTCTTGACTCACTTTCTGTAAGGTCATTTGGTTATGCAGGTTATTTCCTCTGGGGACTACAGAGATATATCAGCAAGTAGATGTGCAGCTTTGATAGTGTTATAGTAGCTTCACTACTCTCAGTACAGGTAATATGCAGTCATTTGAAAGATTTAATGCATACATTATACATTCTTAAAATAGAAGTTATTATATTTTGGAAAAGTTGGGTTTTAATTACAAATCAACAACTTCATTTTTTTTGCCCTAGGTCCCAAGGGCAAAGATTATTTATATAAAGATTATTTAGTGTCTAAAGGACACTAAAGCTATCCAGATGCTTTCTACTTCGTTCAAGACAATGAGAAAAATCAGAAACATGTCCTGCCTCTGCTAAAGAATGCTTTAGTTTCAATCCAGAAAGTTAAAAATAGAGTTGAATCTACATGTGAGCTTTAGCATCACTTCCCTACCTTTAGAGTTTACAATTTCCTATAAGGAAGAGAAAATTAAGATTCCTGCATGCAAGAAAACCTAGATCATGACTACAATACTATACTATTAACAGCCACTGACTCACTGATGTCTGAAATGTGCCCGCAACCCTGTTTCTTCCTCTTCTCATCTTTTGTGTTAAATTTTAATACATTTGTATAAATAGATCTGATTTTTGTTCATCTTTCAGAAATTTCAGGCTGATTATAGAGTTGTCTAAAGCACTATAAATAAGTCTTTAGCTACTGTCTGTGTTTAGAGTCCTGGGCAATTAGATTCTTCTTTCATACTTTATGTAACAAGATAAAAGATTCCTGTTCTGTACTCTGGCTAGCATCCTGGTCTTCTACCTAATTATCTTAGTTTCAACCTTCTACCTTTTTCCTATCATATAAGTACCCATTCCAGGTGATTTATATTTGTGTTTTCTTCATGTGTACAGCATATTACAGGATCCAACTGATCCTCTTTGCTTTTCAATACCATCACTTTGGGTTATTATTTGTAATCATAATTTCTCTTTTCATTTGAGAAAAATACTTAGTTCTATGCCATTTTCTCTGGATTCACAGGCAGCATCCTCTCTATTTGCCATTTAAAAAAAATCTCTAACTCATCATCATTGTAGGAGCAAAGCTGGCTACAGCTATATTTGGCAAAGAACAAATTGAGCCTGATTGGTCTCTCTCAACATCATTTTGATCTCTGATTTTTTTTTTTTCTTTTTAAATATAACAGCTGCCCTTTCTGTCTTAGATTACATATTATTTCTGATTTCAATCATTCCTTGAAAATTATATCTGATCCTGAATTCAGAGAGAATTTTATTACTAACTTTGATAGAAGCACAGTCTATACTTCTAGCACTGTAACGCTTGTGCATTACCAGTGAGTAACAAATTACAGGTCAGATATCTTACACATAGTAAGTCTCATTTACACACCTAAAATGGAGTGCATTGATTTTTCAGAAGCAGTTAGCACCCACAGGAAACGGTTCTGAAAATTTATGTAGCTTTCCTTAGGTCCTGAAACTGTAGCTGAACACTCTTGACACCTGGCAATGCAACCTTTTTATTTCTACTTTAGTTAGCTCCACATTATTTGTATGCCTCATCACTCTCACAGTTGAGTACAGTAATAATTCTTGAGAAACTTGCTAGTCCCAAAGTATAACAGATCAACTACGTCCCTTGTCAAATAGGAGTGGCTGACATGAAAAACAGTTTCTTCAATTTCTGAAAATTGAGAAAAAAACTGAGGAAAAAAACCCCTGAGAAATACACTCAGATATTCTCAGGACAAGACTGGATACTCTTAGTTGGAAAAAGTTCTTACCATACACTGAAATGTTGATATGTAAACTATAGATATTGAGCAATTTGTTCAAATGAGATTTTAAACTCAAAAATCTATTTTTGCAGATTTAGCTCTTCGGTTTTTCTGAATAAAGCCAAGTAGTGTCAGCAAAAAGCTCCTGGAGGTACCTATCAAGTCACCACAGAGGTTTTTAGTAGCAACAGTGGTAAAACCAGAAAATGTAACTCCTGTCCTTCAAGTACGAAGGATGGTAAAACACCAATCAATGTTCATGGCTTAGTATTACAATGTTTTGAATTTTATTTACTAGCAAACAAACAAGTCGAGATAAACTTCAGGCTTAATAATTTCCAGCTGGGTGGATTTTAAAAAGGACAAGATCTTTTGTGAAGTGGGATGGTTTATCCAAAAAGCTCTGGTTGCAGTAGTATGTAATTCCAAGGCAGATTTCCTACCCGCCAGTAGATTTTTGGTTTGCATATTTCTAAATGCGCACCGTATCACAGGCTGAATTTTGTTCTGACTTGCATGAGTTTAATACAAAGTAACAGAAATAGCCTGGTATATTTTAGCAAGAAGAAAGTATTTCAAGTGAACAGAAAAATATTTCACTAAAAGCACCGTGACACACTTGCTAAATGAGAATCTATTCCAGATCCCCAGTTTTATGATTAAAACCTCTAAAATCCCTTGGGCAATTTTAATTTTTAAAAAACTATCTTAGGCATAACATCCTTGCAAAACATGGTGGTTTCCGTATCCGAGATACAGAAAAAGGAGAAATATATGCAAATAATATCCCAGTCTCAGGCTCATCAAGTCAAAATCAAAATGAGTTATATCAGGTAGCACCTGTTTAGAATGCTGCCTTTTAAATGCTGCATGAATTAGTAGATATTTGAAACTTAAAGCAGTGTGTCATCTGCCAGAAGGAAGCTGATAACACTTCAAACGCTAACAACAGTGGAAAACATGTTAATTTTTTTTACAGACTGTAATATCTCTTAAAACCAATCTTTATTTGAACCATATTAAAACGGAATGATAAGAAGTTAGAAGTAATATTTAATCTCCTTGTCCAGATTATTCAACATATTGTTTATGCCCTATAAAGACTGCGAAAGACTTTTCACTAACAACTGGGATAAAGTGTTGTCTCAAAAAAATTTATTTATTATTTTATTTATTATTTTTATTTATTTATGAATGTAGATAGATACCTAGTCTATCAAAATTTAAAATAGTCAAAAGCCAAAGCACCCAAATATTTCCAAATATGGAAATACTTCTGTTTAAAAATATTATGCACCGAGAAAAAAAGGTAGCATTTTGAAAGTGTTCTCAGATTAGTCAGCAATTTGTTAAAATTGGCCTGAAAAGCAGAGGTATGAATGATATATATTCATTTTATATATTCAGCTGTGATTTTTAAAGACAAAAATGTTAAGCCTGGAACCTTCTCCTCCCAGCTAACTCTTCCTCCTGCTCTGAGGTGGCACTCACATAGGTAACTAGAGCAATAATGTAGGGCTACAGGCAATACACGCTCAAATAACGCTGCTGAGGAGCAAGCACGTGAGAACTGCCCTGTACCCGGGCAAACAAGGTGTAGGTGTGTGTGTGTGTGTGTGTGTGTGTGTGCATATGCATCTGTTGAGTGTCAACCAAGGTATGGCCCAGTGCTTACTGCAGTGAGCAATAAACACCTATGTTTCAGGGGGGCAGGACGAGGCAGAGAAGGAGGAGGACAAGGGGCATGAGGCAAGGAACAACCTTCCCATGCAACACGTGGACCTATACACCAACCAGTGTTAAAACTAAAACACAACCAATCCCAATCCTTAACACGACCTTAATACAGCAATTCATACTTTCCATATCTGGTATTCTGGGCTGTCTGAAGACTCTGGTAGACACATCTACATAGATGACAATGCTTAAGTGCTCAATGGCTCAGGAACCATGAAGTAAACAGTTAGAATAGGAAGTTTCAAAGAATAAGTAAACAACTAGGATTCTGATATAATCATATAACTTCAGGTACTTAAAACTTATCCTAGCCCTGTCCAGTTTGTGAGGAAAAAAAAACAGGAAGTAGGAAAATGCCAATGTATTTATGATGGAAAATCATGATTAAGTCAATAGGCAGTCTGTTTACTTTGATCTCCTAACGATCTGTACTGGTTTTGGCTGGGATAGAGTTAATTTTCTTCGTAGTAGCTAATACAGTCCTATGTTTTAGATTCGTGATGAAAACAAGTGTTGACAACACAGTGATGTTTTAGCTATTGCTGAACAGTGCTTACACAGCATCAAGGCCTTTTCTGCTCTTCACACTGCCCTGCCAGCGAGCAGGCTGGGGGTGCACAAGAAGTTGGGAGAGGACACAGCCGGGACAGCTGACCCCAACAGACCAAAGGGATGTTCCATACCATATGGCATCACACTCAGCAACAAAAAGCTGGAGGAAGAAGTCATGGCTTTTTTCTTCCCAAGTAACTGTTACATGTGATGGAGCCCCGCTTTCCTGGAAATGGCTAAACACCCGACTGCTGATGGGAAGCAGCGAATGAATTTTGCTTTGCTGGTGCATGCAGTTTTGCTTTAACTATTAAACTGTCTTTATCTCAACCCACATTTTTTTTTGCATTTTTACCCTTCCCATTCTCTCCTCCATCCCACTGCGGGGAGTGAGCAAGCGGCTGTATAGGGCTTTACTGCTGCCGGGGTTAACCCACAACAGGATCACAGGCACTGAGCACAAGAACAAAAAAAGACAGAAAAAAATTTTGCAGATGAGTGCTCAAGATCCAGAAGAAAATATCACATTCCAACTTAGACCCTTTCATCAGTCCTTAATCGAAGCCTCTGCTGTAAGAGATCTTGAGACCACAATGTTTATTAAAACTTAAGGATAAAGCAGGTTTGTCTGTTGCAGAATTGGTAATAGGCAGTGGTGATAACTCAGAATTTGCATAGCTTTACTAGTTTGTACCCAACAACAAACTGCCTTGAGGATGCTGACATACGTGTTGTGCACACTCTCTTCAAATCAGTGAGAGACTCCACTGCTGCTAACAGCATCTGAAGTTAAAAAGCACGGCTCATCAGTTTTTACCCTGTGATCAAATTTGAACATCAGAGAAACCTCAAGGGCTTGTTTTGACTTTTGAAAACATTTCTTTCTAAGACTAGAACTTTTTTCTTCAAGTAGCACATCTTTCCTTTCTTCCTCAATTTCTGCAAGTTCTAATTTTCCACACACATTCCCAGTTGTGAGCATGTGGCTGAGAAATCTAGAGGTACAAATCACAAGTTGAGTGACAGAAAACTTTTGGCTGTTGGAACCATGATTAAAAAAAAAATTCTACTGAATTTTAGGATGGCAAATAACAAAAGGGCTGACTTCAAACCATTCTACTAGTTCAGACATGTTCAAAAATGTTGTTGGCATAACTTCATCCCAAGAAACTTTGTGCTAGATCAGGTATCACTTCTCCCATAGTTTACCAGAATAAATCATGAGCTTGGTTCAATCTAGGAAAAAGACAGATCTAAATCTAGTTTATATTTCCAGATAATCCAGTAGTGCACAGATGTAATCACAAATACAATCTGCAAATGTTATTCTCCTTGCTTTAAAACAGCTAGGGAGTGGAGTGTTAACATTTGCTTATCAGACCTAAACACAAAAGAATTGAAACTCTGTTTAGCAGGCTGTGTTACAAAGCAGGAGCTCCTTAGGCCTTTTACAACAGTAATCTCATAGCAAACCTTCTCAAAAAGTTTATAGCAGACATTTCTCTTCCTTCAGTTTGCAATGTGCTGATCTCCTTATCCTCTCACTGTTAGTGTGACAAAAATGAATTCAGGGAGAAGTTCATTAGACCTGCTCCAGTGACTATCAGTCATGAATGAAGGTAAGTTAGAACCTTAAGTTTCTTAGTAGCTTGATTGGTTTAATGGAAAGGAAGAACTAAATACTGTGGCAAACAGTTAGAGCACAGACACAGATACTACTAACTGCAGTTAGATTTTAAACCTTACGTTGTTTAGCTGCTTCTAATTTTGCTTAAGATACATGTCAGTCCTCCTGATTGTCCCCTTTCCACATCAGCTCTGTGACACAAAATCTGTTATCTCAGTGCTTTTCCCCACACCACTTTTACTGAACTAGAGAACATCATATAAATGGTCCAACTACACTGGTCTGAGCCCACGTACAGGGAACTGTAGTTTATGTTTAGCAGCACTATTATGTAAGATTAGAATAACTAATCTCTTTAATTTTTTTACAACCTCAAGTGTATTGCATTTATAAAATAGTCTTACAGGTCATTCTACATCTGTGTTTATATGATGATGAATCCTTCTTTAACTTAAGCATTACAATATTTTGTCCTCATTCTGACACATTATCGTAAAGTCTAAGGATTACAGGAAGGATGGCTGTGCCTAGGGGCATAATATTAGCAGCGTGTGAGATTGATGCTGGTAGCTAGAATGAAGCATAAGACCGCTATCTCTGTTATAACAGAGCATTAGAAGTTCCCTTGCTGACCTACAGCTCTAAAAATAAATGCTAAGCAACTTGAATAGCTTTGCAGCAATTCCTAAATTAAAAAGACTGAATTTGTCTACATTAGACAAATTAAATCCAGCATTGTGAATTCTTCAAATATAATTCAGAATCTCAAAATTCTAAAGCTCTGGTCCCCAACAAACAAGTCTAAGCATATAAAAAAACACAGACAGCAGAGACTAACCTGAGGCTTTCAAGTTTGAAAAATTCCAACTCATTCTCAGAAATTATACAGTTCTGCTCATTTACCAGTTAGCTAAGAAACCTAGTTATCAGTCCTGGTATTCTGGTGAGCAGGGTAAAAAGGTGGTTGGTTATCTGTTCAAAATCACCTAAATAATTAGAAAGTAGCAATACCTGACCTCTGCTTTGAGCAGTTAAGTAACAGGGTGCAAAACATTTGCAGGTAATACTATCCATCTCATTTTAAACACATACCAACATAAATAATCATACATTTGCAGAGCAACAGGAACAAGGTTCAAGAACTCCCTATTCCTCTTGTTTTTCTGACAAAACCTTTCCCTAGTGAAAAAAATTCAAACCTCACCTCCACTAAGAAAAATGTGTAAGTCAAACTTCTTTTTTATAATAAAAATCTTATCCAATGCATCTTCAAATAAAAATAAACCAAACACACACACACACAAATCTACTGAAACCAAGTATTATATCCACATCCACTTCTACACCTAAAGTGAGGATGAACAAGAGAATTAACCCAAAGGACAACTCTTAGTTATGTGACAGCATACTGCAAGATGCTAAGGCATTATGCTGATCTGAATCATATGAAAATCAAAAAGGAACAGAATGTTTTCAACACGTCAAAAAGCCATTCCAAAGTTTGAGTCACCTAAGGTCAGCAAACCCGACGGCTACCAGGCTGCTGCATTCTGGGATGTGACAAATGATCTCATCTTTCCAACTCACTTGCTCCAGATTTCTAGACAAGTCATAAATTTACAGTACATCCAAAATTGGTGCACTGCCTGTTTGCAGCACAAAGCTCATATGAACTCTACTTCTGCGGATGTTATCTCACCTTTATCTATCAAAGTGAAGACCTTATCAGAATGCCTTGACAAACATTTAACCATTTAGTCAGGTACTTTCACATTTCTCCCTGTATTCTTATTCTTCAGTTCTGTTCTTCCCCTTTTATTGTTCTCCAGCATGTTTGGCACACTGCAAATACTCAGAGTATGCTGAATCCATGAACTTTCATCTTAAAAAATCAAAAATATGAAGGGAAAAAAAAAAGTGTTCTACACAGAGCACACATTGTGTAAGCTCATATTCTTCCAGTCAGACCTTAATTCAAATTATAGCATTTTAGGAAATACTAGCTTACAGTTTCTGAATAGTTGATTGTCATTCATCTAATATGAAAACTCGTGTGCCATCCTAAGTACACTTGACATTTATAAAAATACTTTTCTTTAAAATTACACATGAATGTAAAACATTTTTAAAATCAACCACCCACCTAGTTCCTAGAATACAAGATTTCCTCCTCACTCATATGCATTATACTTCAAAACTAAGCAAATTTCAAGCCTTTGATACTATTTCTTGGAAAAAAGGCCCAACCACTTAATTTCCAAACTAAGGAGCACCTGAAAAGTAGAAAACATAATAGAAGGTACTTTTAACATATAACAGAATTTAAGCAGTAGAGCTGTAGTCAGTATTTTATTCTGATCTCTGTAGGGCAGTTTTCTGTTGTAATGCCAGGAAGTGTGCACACTATACACCTGCAGCATTTTTTTCTGTTTCAGTTACCGCTGTTCATTTAGGTTACAAGGTAAAACATTGTGTTTTCAGAGCCCAAGGTTGTTTCCTTAGGTAGGTGGATAGCTAGATATAAGTAATGGTTGCAAATGCACTTTCCACTTTAGAAGCAGCTGAATGACATTCACATCTCTTGTGAAATTAAAAAAAAAAAAAAAAAAAAAAAAGAAAAGTGAATCATAGCTTGTCCTGTGAACCTCTCTGGGAGCACATATCATTACATCCTGCACTGTCTGAGGGAAAAATATGGCATCTACAAGACTCTGTTTTGAGCTTTCAAAGGAAATATGCCCTGACAAGCTCAATAAATGAGCCAACGTTTATACCGTAGATATTTTGTGAAACTCTAGCTTGGAAAGTTCCAACAGAGAAGAAATGAACCCTTAGAGAAATTGTTTATTTCTAAAAGAAACACACACAAAAAAGGGACAAATCACAGAACAGCCAGGTTTATGAATTTAAGAAACAGGTATATTAAGTTTTGGGGGTAATTTTCTTAAACAGCTTAAGGAGGAAAGATTTTTATTTCAAAGAAGCACAGAGTAAGTGCCAGTGTTTAAAGAAATGAGCCTGATATTGCATATTTATCAGGCACTCTAAGGATTTGTATGGCAAATACATGCTAGATATTTTAGAGAAAAGATAATAATCTGTTTATACTGCTATAAACTATCCTGCTGTGAGCAGGCACAATGGCGGGCGTAGCACATACATGGGCCTTATGAGGTAACCATGAAGCCCCACATGATAGACTATTGTCCATGCCCTGACTTGAGCACATTCATTTTATACATTGACTATTTCCTTACTTTCTTTGTACATCTCTAATCAGGAGTCTTGGAACCCTAAAAGAAGAAAGAAAACACAGAGGAAGCCTTGTTAAGAGGCTGGTTTATGTAGAAAGCCACAGAGAAAGCAGATAATTCACCCTCTAGTGTTTGTCATCCAGCCTCACCCTTATTGTTTGCAATCAGATTAGATGAGAGCAGAGGCTGCATCTTTTTATGCATTTCTGTGGGACTTAGCATCTTGAAACCTTGATTAAAATACAGTCTCTTTTGGTTCTTCTGATATATAAATTAATTACTTAGAAGATAAAATACTATTAAAAAAATCTTAACAGCTGCAAGGTGCAATGCACCTGCAGAGAAACTCATTTCAAATGCCCTTCGAAATGTATTGGTATCTGTTAGACTGGAGTCTGATATGCCAGGCCTGCATTTCTGCAGATACCTGTCATTTCCACCAGAATTCACTGCTCCCCTAACTGAATCAACTCCTTCATTCCTCATCAATGCACACTCTTCTCTGTGAAGTATCAGGCTGTTTTAATGATTTATTTATTTCAAGTCATTTGGTAGTAGCTAGAAAGTCAATAGGTGCATGTTGAAATGATTTTTCTTAATTACTTAAGGCTTCAGAAGATTTTTTAAAAAATCTTAACATGAATTGAGCACTCACTAAATAATGCTCAAAGAATAAGAACCTTACAGTCTTTTTAAAAATAAAAAAGGGACCTGACAAGCTAACTGAGATTCCTAGGAACAGCCTCCCCCCTCCTGATACAGGCTCCTACTGTTGCATATTGAGTAAAAACCATGGATATAGGTGCACTGACACTGACAGATAAGCCACAACGGAGATGTATGGCCACCCTCTTCTAGCCTTTGGTGTTGAAATAACGTCCATGGTGTGATTAATGGATGCTGCATTTAAGAAAAGGTGCTGTCATCATTAAGGATTTCTGAAACAATGTCTGTTCCAACATGTTTTTAATGCAGCTGAGGTCAGCACTGAAGGATGTCAGCTGAACACCGGGAACTCCTGAAGCAGCTCCTGAGAGACAAACAGCAGTGATGATGCAGCTGACATTCAACAGAAAAAGGCATCTAGCTTGGAACCGTAAATTCTCCTGGTTTTGAAGGTGTGTGCAAGTCAATAAAACAAGATAACAAAACAAAATGAAGTGGGCTCATAAAGAGTACACAGAATGAGACTATTCTAGTAAGAGGAGATAAATAGAGTAAATAAAATGTTATTGTCTAGGAAGACAGAACAGCATAAACTGATCAAATGCTCATTCTGCTCTACAGAGAAGTACATTAATACAAACCCTTGTCAACTGGACTTTGAGGAAGGAAATTTGTTTCATATTTTGTAAGAAATTTCCAGGATCTCCTGTATGCCAACTGCTCAATGATTTTAATAACTTGATTGCAGCAGTTTTGAGACCATGACTCATTTTGAGAGGAGCAAGATGAACAGGATGTGATTGGCATGGTTACCATGTTTGAGATTTCATGAAGCCAATACTTCCAAATAAGCAGTAAGGGTTCTACCATGATGAAGAATTATTTCCTAGTATGCACAGAAAGAACTTGTCTTGAGGAGAGAAAAAGCTGCTATCAAGCAACTTTTGCTGCAGACAAAAGACATAATATTCTTCATGACCACAGGGTGGGGGAAAAAATCCAATTCAAGTTTCACAGGTAATGATAATCACAAAGTTTGGTATAGTTTATCTACAATTAAGTAAGTTGACATACAAACCCTCTGAGACTTAATCGTAAATGTGTTTGCCAAGTAACACAAGGAAAACCTATGCCTATATTTCTCAGATGCTTAGTTGTAGATCTGCAATTATTCATGACAGAGAAGGTTAACAGGACCCAATTATTACTGCTACTACTTACCACAGCTGCTAGACATCAAGACTGACCTCCCTGTAAAGTGGTGGTTTCATCCCAATGCTCCTCAGGTGTGAGCACAGATAAGCAACACATGACGCTGCCTTTGATAGCCAGGGCTGAGCTCTGCCTGCATTTTTAGCTAATATTTCCCCGGACTTCCCTGTGCCCCTCTCAATTCAGATACATAAAAAGGGGTAGAAACAGCCTCAGGATAAAAGTTAAAAAGGTCTCTTTCCTTCCCAGTGCATTATATCACATAACAGACACGTGCTCCCACAGTATGGAGCTACTGGCAGAGATGAGCACACTGTCCTTTGTGCAGTGTCACAGGCTCTGTCCAGCTCCCCACACCTGACACTCAGAGTGAAGACAACCTGTGATCTTGTACTAAAAACCACAGAAATACCAGCACCTTAAAGCAGGAATAAGAATTAGAGGATTAAAGTCCTCTAACATAATCTCTTCCTCTCTGTCTCAACTCTGTAAACTGGTGATTGTTATTCCATGTCTGTGTGAGAAAGGACAGTTTGCGCAGAATCAGTGTGTGGCCTCAGGAAAAGAAAACCCATATTTTTCCCATTTCTCAAACTTGGAAAGCAAAATATGAAGATTTTTTTTTTATATATAAAACTTTTTTAAAACCATACATTCTCATTTAGATATTGTGAGATCCCCAAAGGGAGTTTGAATAAGAAAGCTTGTCTTCTGTAATGCTTGAGGAAGAAGATTCTACATTTTTGAGAACTCCTTGCAAGGCACTGACAGCCTTTCCAGAAAGAACTGGGCAGGGGTGTTCCCTCGTGGCAGTGTGCAGGATTCTCCCTGGCTAGTTTCACACAGGATGTTGTATGCTATTCACCTGAGCCCTGATAAATCACAGTCACTTTAAAACATAAGAAATGTTTTCCTATTTATATGTCTAATTCCCTGATGATTCAGCTGCACAGGGAATGAAGAGTTCATATGCCTTTCACTGGGTCACAGACTGCCTGAAGCACTCTTTGTACTTCAATACAGAGCAAGCCCATTGAGAGGAGAGACAGACACATTCCTTTTGCCTGGCCAGACTCTTATGTCCTCAAAGTGAGGGTCTGTGAAGTGCAAGTCAGACTGTTCTGTTAGATCGCAATACTGGGTTTCACAAGTGGTCCAAGCATTTGTGAAAAGTGAGATTTGTGGCAGACCCTAATGCAAACCACTGAAAGATCTGCTGTGAGAAGAAAAGCCACAGAAAATTTCCTCATAACAGGAAGATAGAATCCACTGTCCAATTCTGATGTCACTGGCTTGGCAGCACTGGTCTGTCTTTGCAGGGCCCAACATCACAAGACTTATCTTTGCTTTAGGGTAGTCTTCTTTCTGTGAGAATCTTCACATCCAGATTCACAGAATGGAGCTGCAGCTCTCGGAAAACCTGAGGAATTCCACGTGTATCCAACTTAAAAGTCTACATCTTAACAGTGCCCATAGCCCTCTTGACTTAACTCCATGCTTTCCCATCTTCTCTGCTACTGCAGTGAGGCATAGAGGTGATGTACCAAATGGAATAGGAAGCAAAAGTTGTCTAGTCACTCTTCACCTCAGCAGAAAAGTGGTGGAAGTTCATGTAAGAAGTCACTACTCAATAAAATGAATAAAGGTTAAAAAACAAAATAGCTGAGAGAAGTTCAGCTGGCAATTTATTTCACTGCTGAAGGCAGAAAATTTGATGGCCTGAGCTGCAGCATGGACCTTAGTCCCAGAGTCTATAGCAAGAACACTGGTCTACCTCCAAATTCCACATCTATGAGGGAAGAGCGATGAGATACACTACAGCAGGATAAGCACGTTTTGTTTTCTGAAATTAGACATCTAAATTTGGGCTTTTTAAAAAAAACCAAACCAAAACAAACCTTACATCAAAAGTATCACTGATGTTAGTTCACTGAGAAAAGGTCAACTCAAGAATGTGTATGTCAGAAAATACATGTTCCAGCTATGTTACAAACTAGCAGAAAGACAGAAATAATTAAGATGGATCAAATAAATCTAAACTATCCATACAGACAGTAAATAAATCCATGTGTTTAGATATGTTTCCCTAAAACAGCTCCAAAAGGTAGCAAAAGCCAGAAAAGATGAGAAAGAGAGAATCAGGCATAGAATGAAAGCCAAAAAAAAAAAACAACCCAGCAGACTGTATGGAATAAAATTTAATGCAGTGCAGTTCCCATTCAAATGGACCTAGGAGTTTAATGATGCAGCCTGACTGATCATACCAAACCTGCCCAGGAACACAGATAACGCCCTACTCAGCAGGATTAGGAAGCAAATCAGTCGCAGCCTTTGTTTATGCTGTCTTCCTTCTCTATACTGGTAAAACACAGTTTCTGACAGTGCTTTTGCAAGCTCTTCAAGAAAGCTTCTTTTTATTTCTTGCACTGTAGTTCAGTCAAGAATGTTACAGAAAAAGGGGTGGATTAACTACTTGACAGTAAGTGGGAAACACCTCGGGATACAAATTCTGTTCTTCCAAGGAAAGAAGGGTTAAAAGTAAAATAGCTGATTTTAATGGGACTGAAAGATCAATACCAGACCCCATGGCAAATTAATAGCATGTGTAATAAATAGAAAGAGGTTGCTGCTAGACTGCTGAGAAGTGTCACTGGGCAAGGAATCTAGGGATCCAAGATGGCTGCAGGCCACTCTGTACCAGCTTCCTGACCTCACTGTGAAAGAGAATTAAATATCAGAACCACTAGATAAAGTTAAATGTACATCATCTCTCAAGTTCCACAGAGAAGACACGAATCCTCCAGAAGAGATCTGTATAAGATAAGTGGAATCCATACCTTTGTGGAAGACATGCATACATATAAGATAAGTGAATTCCACAGAAGTACTTGGGGTAAGGAGAGTACAAAAGAGTAATAGATCAGAGTAGGAATTTCTCTGAAGAGCTAATAGATCATGGGAAACATAAGGAGTAAAGAGATTTCAAAATTAAAGGATTTTTTATAGGGAAAAAGCAAGGAATCATACTCAAGAGACATGATGGTGATAATGAAACCCAGAACAGTGATGATGCATCCCATTAAAAACCACAGGATTAATTTAAGCATCTAGAATGTAACTGTGTGAGAAGTCGGCACTGAAAATTGAGATAATGATGAGTTCCTGAATTCAAAATAGTTGAAGTTACCCAAGACTTCTCATACTAAGACAGAAAAAGTCCTAACACCAAGTTTTAGTTTATTCAAAGGTAGAAAGAAAAACCAGAATGAAAAGCCTTTAAAAGTCTTCAGTTTGCCAGAAGAGATTTCTTCACAGGACGAGGTGGCTGCTGCTCCACATCTATGGAGATGCTGCTCTGTGCTGCACCACACAGTCCTTAGGGACTTCCTGCTATTATGTCTGCCCCAGGAAAAGATTTCTGTGCTTCCCTGAGCTTGCTCACACCCACACGCTTTTAGCAATGCAGACGCACTTCAGTATGTAGGGGTGGCTTGAAGATACCCTAGACAATACTCTTTGCCAGGCTGGAAATTTAATACTCTTAAAATACAGGATTTTAACCAAAATCCATAGCACTGTTTTCTGCAGGAGCTGGTCTGTCCTGGAAGGTTTTTATCTCCAACATGGACTATTTCTAACTGAGAGGCAACAAACAGCCACAAACAGTCAACAAACTTTTTCTAATTATGTAATACTGACATACTCCCCATTTCTATATATTTTCCTCCTCTTTGGTCAGCAAGGTAAGGAAAAGTCTTCTCCTTCAACAGTAGCCAAACAAAGAATTAACTTAGAAACACTAGGTGTTGTTGAGCACCTATCTTAAACTTATTTCCTTTATCTAATAGAAGCTCTAATTTTTAAATTATCTTCTTTGCCTTATATCCTTGAAAACTTTCTCTTTGCACTCTTTAAGCAATATTCCTTTTTTGCCCCCTGTTTTAGTAAGTATAATTACCATCTCAGTCCCACCTTACAAAACTAATCTATGTCTGTCATTTGGTACCATTTAAACATTTGAATATTGGCATCCTTGTATGCACATTCCTAGTAATTGACACTGGCTATTTTTTCTTCTCTGCCAAAGAGTCTTAACTTAAAACTGTACAAGAAGCACTCAATTTTACCTACCAAGTTTACATACCGATTTCCTTATGCAGCATGTATTGGATGCTACAGGGTAACTGAACCACAACAGGCAATGAAGAGGTAAGATTTCTTTCACTGCATTTTAAACTCACTGCAGTGGATGCCTTTTTTAGTCCTTGGAAGATTGATGATTTCATTATTTGTAGTACTCAGCAATAAATCTCTGAGTTTAGGCTAAAGTGAGCACTTTTCCCCACTTTGCGTCTTCCATTACACTGTTATTCATCATGTTTAATCATTCATTTAGCTCTGACTGCTACTGCACTTGGGGAGAACTGGCACATTATTGATTTTTGACTTTTACCCTTTAGAAGCTGGGTAAAGGGCTTTGCGACTGCTTAATCAAAAGTGACATGACCAGGGCAGGGGAGCTGCAGACCTTGGGAAATAGCAGCTAAACAATGTGCCAAGTTATGATGAAATGAAATTAAGAGTCAACAAAGAAAGCAAATTATAATAAACTGAAAATTAAAGTGGATACCCCCAGGAGACCAGAGAGTACAAAGCTCTCCTCTGCTTAGCAAAACATATTTCTGGGAAAGAAGAGACTAAGATTAAACAGGAAGATTTACAACTTCCAATTCCCACAAAAAGAAAAATGCAAAGCCATGTTCTGTTGCAGAAGTGTCAGATAATGTAATTTGTCTGAAGTATATTCTCAGTTGCTTATAAACATCTTTGCTCAAACAGAGCATCACTTCAGCATCCAACTAGCAAGCACGCAACAAGAATAAGACACGATCTAATATTTTGACAGCTGGCTTATTTTCTGTTTACCAGAAAACTGAGATTTTTTTAAAATGTCAAAAAACTCCATTCGTACTTTTAAAAAAGGTGCAAAGAAACCCTTAACTTCTGCTACAATATCTAGCAAATTACGCAATAAACAGTAAATCTAAGTACAGTTATCGACTCTGTATTAAAAGCACGGTAATGCTGGTTTCATATTTTAGAAAAGAGGTGAAAAAATAAAAATGCATAATATAGTGGGGTTTTTATGGTGCTGTTGTTTTTTTGTGGTGGGTTGGTTTTTGTTTGGTTGGGGTTTTTTTGTGGCCCTTGTAATCATCATCCTGTTTGTCCTAAATTATGCCACCCCAATTCCACTAACCTCAGTGTGGAATATTGTGCCGTATCAAACCAGTGTGGGGTTTTTGTTGTTGTTTTTGTGGCTGTTTTTGGGGGGGCTTTTTGTGTACTTGTTTTAAATATATATTGATTACTGTTTTACCTATCTGTTATATAGTCAGAAGAAAAACTGTAAATCAAATTTAAAAATTCAAGTAGTGGGTATCTCTTGAACTAGTTCTCTCACACATTTTACCCTCTCCTGCTCTGGATTTTACAGATGATCTCAGCAAAGGTATGTTACATCAGAGTCACAGTAAGACAAATAAGCAGAGGTCTGTTCACAGTAACAGTCCAGTAGTGCACGTCATGCTGGCCTCTGCTGTTAACATTAAAGCAATCTGTCCACCTTACTTCTCTCTCCATCACCTACTAATTCCCATGTAAATGTACGTCACCTGTATGAACTTCACGTTTTACAGTAAGTTCCCAACTGATTATCTTGCATTTCAGATATCCACAGCCATGTAAATGCAATCACGTTCTGTAACCTTCATCACACACAATTCAGAAGTGCTGTGATAAAGAAGGCCTGAGTCAATTGCTTATTTTAGAGATCTTGGCTCAAGTGAAATACCTGAATGGAACTAAGGCAAGCTCTTGAACAAGGTTACTCATGCTCATAGCTCTTCTTTGAGCTGTAGCACACACACATTACCTGAGACAAGAGTTAACGAACTCTTATCACACACAGTGGTATTTCGCTCCTATTCTGAGCCAGTTTCCAGATGACTTCAACCCAAAATAATGGAGTTAGCCATTTACACATTTACCCTCCTGTGGTAAGCTTTTGAACCTTTGACAACGTGAGTAAGAGGTACCACTGCCCACACGAAATGTAGCAGCAAGAAGACCACCATAACATTAATGAGAAAAGATAAGTATTTTGGGAGTTGAACAATTTTGTTAATAATTAAGGGACTTTTTGTTAAAAGAGCTTTGCTTGGAAGCACAGTTCAAAATTAATTTTCCTCTAATACCAACTTCCTCTTGTTGGTCTGGGGTATTAACAGACCAAATTTCAGAAATGCTGAGCACTCCAGCAAACACAACTGAAACCGTAAATGTTGAGCACTTCTGAAAGTTAGGCTAGTGTCTTTCACTCAGATTTTCTGTTATCATCTGAAAAAGAGACAGGACTACTATTTAACAGATGAATTTTTGGCAAGGCATGGCATATATAAGATGCTACCTTAAAATTAAACATTACAGCAATAATAGAGAGAATTCTATTCCCCATGTCTCTGCCACACATAGCATCATTACCAAAGGTTGAGGAATAATAGAGATGTGTGGGTGGGAGGGAGAGAAAGAAATGGCTAAAGCCATCCCAAATACCCAGCAGAAAGATACTTGGCTGAAATGAACTGTCATTGTTTCAGTGATGTGATTTAAACAAAGCTGTGGTGGTCAAAAACACCTGAAGGACTTTGAAGATGCACCTGCTCTTTTACAGCAAAGTGCTGCCCCAACTCATTTTTCTTCTGAGATATGGTGCTAGTTTCCTTCCCCCACCCCTTCCCCCTCCCCC
>NW_010296486.1:39912-75631 GCF_000700745.2 Antrostomus carolinensis | reverse complement strand
CCCTGACATTCTGTGATTCTGTGATTTTGTTTTCAAGATTTTCAGATTTTGATCTTTTTTTGTCTTAGCTTTACAGACATTTATGGAGAAGGATTTTTTTGCTTGAAAACTGTTAATATAAAATTCAATATATTTACACTTTTTGAATGAAGCCCAGTTGAAATATGTGTTACAAAGTAAAGTTCAGATACAGTGAAAACCTCTAGCATTAATTACTCCTGAATGTTTGTGAGTACCCAAAATCCTGACATAAAAGCTGTAATTTCTATGCAAAGTAGATAGGATGATTGAGTTATAATTAAAATGGTAATTATACCCTTAATGCTCTGTATTTGACTTTTCAAAAAATGTTATGCTCCAAGAAAAGCTATTTAAAGATCAGAGAAAAATGTTTGAAAAATGAATGTATTCAAGACATTCTAGATCTTTTAAAATCCAGTTATTGATTTTTACATGCTTTCATGTGTAGTCTGAAACATTTTCTTCATTTATTTTGGTCGATGGAAATAATAAAAAATCATTGGAACGTGAAAAGCTTAAACGAACACAATATTCTCCAAGTTGATATTTAACACGATAAATATTTGAAATGTTGGAGGGCAGGCGACAGCATTCACTCGCTGACTAAAAGCCTGGCCTTCGTCCTCTTAACCGGCTGGCACCCGGGAAAGAGCTGGTGGGAATTCAGCAGCCCTACAGTTCCTCCCTCCCCAGTTCGAGATGTGTCACGCTACACCCTGCACACGATAAATATGACATTTCCTTTGATCCCTCATTGACTCCTTGGAATTAAAAACACGAGCACCTAAAGCTATACATCAAATGCCAGGAGTGGCAGCCTACTGGAACTGTATCAATATTTGATGATGTATGGCTTGCTGGGAGGCATAGGCAATGCTGGCCGTGGCAGCGGTGACACCCAAGACACTTTTCACTCACCCAGTCATGATTGCACCCATTTCCCAACTACTGCCAAGCTTGTTTTGTTCAACACAGGTTCACTTGACTTGTTTGTGCAATCAGGATGTCCAAACTGGGATTATGAGCATCATTATTCACTTTGGAGTTGGTACAGTAGTCCCTTCTTGAGTAAGCACTCCTCTAAGCAAGGCAAATGAGGGCCGTAGTAAGCCAAGAGCATTTACAGCAAAATCAGTAACATTGTGCAGTCTTGGATGCTTGGGATTTTTGTAGCATCACTCAACAAAAAAAAGCCTTTGCCTCCATCCCTCTATTTGCTCCATGTATCAGTCACTTACCTTGGACTTCATGACTTTTCATTCTTACTAATCTTGCAGATATGGTTGGAAGTTTTTCCTTATGTCCCACAGAAAGCATAATAGGGAGGTTTTAGGTCAAAGTGCTGAAATTTTTTAATTTCTGTGAAATATACTGCAGTGATTTCCTAGTTTCTAGCTAGCTTTCTCTAGCATGAAAAGGGAAAAGAGCCAGGCACTTCACTGTTGCTGATGTATTTTCTGCTCTTATTCCACCCATGGGTGGTGGTAAGGAGCTCTGGACAGGCTCTGAAATTGGGGTAAAGCTGAAAAGCCACTGAAAGAAATGTGCTTAATGCCTGTTATATGTGGTCCCTCCTCATCCAGTACCTGATCCAAAGCCAGGACTTGCATTCATCTTGCTAGCTGATAGTCCTCCTCCTAACCCACAAAATTCATCCATCTGCAGAAAGTTTCCTGGCTGATGACAGGGATGATCACATTTTCCTGTGCAGGCACTGAGTAACATCCTTGACTCAATGTGTGGCAGGTTGTGTCTCTGCCCAATGCTACGTTGTACCACCCAGACCTGGCATCATAGATCTTCCCTACTCATGCCCTTATGCCATGTACCTCTAATGCTCAGGATCCCTCTCTTCTCCAAGAAGACTAGAAATGACATCAGGAAGGAGAATTTTATTTTTTTTTAAAGTATGTCTGAAGGGTACAAGGAAAGGAGTTATCATGTGATAACTAGTAAAGAGCATCCAAGAGTGATTCAGAAGAAACAGTGAAAAGCCAAAGGGTAAAAAAATGGTAAACAAGCAAGTAGTGTGTGAGAAAATGTGGAGAAATCTGGGAGGAAAGGCAGGGGACAAGGACTATTGGCTGTCATCCTCTGTTGCTTTTTTGCAAGAAACATTGGTAAAGTTGTTTCCTGTTGAGTGAATCTGTTTCAATATCCCATCCCTTGTTTCATATGGTGGTTTGTAGTCTGTCTGTGTTCCATAATCGAGAGCTGCTGTTTGCAATCCCCTGCAGTAAGTTCTGAGTGACTGATTTTTAGTCACTGAGATTTTTAGAAATAGTATTAGTTAGCAAAAGACATGCTACGGGTATATATCAATGCCATTTGGCCCCAAAAAAATGTATTGGTAGGCGTCACTGATAGCCATTAGCTATTTCAAATTTCTACAGATGTAGACTGAAATTTAATGCACAAGCAAATTTTTTAAAGCTTTGCATAAAGAGTTGAATTCATGAAATAGCAGAAGTGTTCCACTTTTAAAGACACAGGAAGCCCAAACCAAAACCTTCTGAAGCAAAGGTAAATGTTTCTATAGATTTCTCCAAGATTTGGCTCAGATTCTTGATGCTTCCCTTATGTAACACAACTACAGTCCAACAGGGAGGCTTTGTGAGAGGAAAAAGAAAAGCAAAAACTTTTATAAAATGATTGGTGATGGTGGATTTAGAAGTTGTTTTTTGAAGTGCTTTACCACTAAAAAGAAAGCAATGCTGGACAGCAGTCTGAGCCATGTCCAGTTGGACCTACCACCTGGCAATGAATGTAGATCACCCCATTCTTAATAACTGATGACCTCAACAGCTGTGGTTCCTTTGCCAAAACTGGCACAAGCATGTGCCAGTCATTAATAATTATTTATTTATTATTTACTGCTACCAGCCAGTACACAAAGCCAGCAACTGCTTCTGGAGCCAGGCTTGGAAAGTGGCTGTCCTCCCTCCTGCAAGGTGCAACAGCCCACGCACCCCTCCACCTTCCAATCAAGAAGGCAAAATTAGCAACTTAGCCCTTCTTTTTTTAAAATACAGGGTGATACAGATGGAAGCATGTCTTTGCATTGGCATCTCCCATAGGTGTTGAATGTGTTGAACAGCTGATTTTGTAGTTGAATTTCATCTGGAAAGGAAATAAATGTTCATTTTATCTCTTTGATGTGGATGAGCTGTTCCATGTTGCCGACATGCCAACACTGTGATGGCAATGCTTCTATCTGCCACAGAGATTTACACGCTGAGGCCATGAGAAAGGTGATCCCTGGGGTACTGCAAACAGATAAATGCAGGTAAAGAAACTGAGGCACAGGGATTCAATAGCTGCTTCAAAAACATAGGTACAACTTCTGACCAGGTCTGTCATGTCTATACCAAAAATGCATGAGAGACTTGTGTCCTTGGCATCACATAACATAAAGGGACAACCTTACATCTAGTCTGGGCCTGCAATGAGATTGACCTCTTCAAAGACCTCCAACCATCTACCTATGCAAGTCTGAAACTTAAAAACCCAACAGAAGCTCAGGTTTTGTCCTTTTCTGTGACATGAGAATGCATGCTGCAATGACAGTAAGTTCCCTCAAGTGTCTCCCAGTTTTGTACCCAGAAAGATTTCCAATCACTGTTGCCTTGAAAGACATTTTTGGAAATCTCTCTTTGATGAGAGTTTGTTCCATTTCTTTTAATTCTATCTGCAAAAAAATATTAAGGACAAAATAAAAGTAGCAAAGCCTGAGATGTTAAAGTTCGGATAGAGAAAAAAGCAATAACATCCCTGTTAGAAGCTGGTGAGTGTTAGTCTTCCAACAGTTAAACCCTTTATGTGCTAAAGAATCCATAAAATATATGACACATAGCATAGATCCTGGCAAAACCGTTGTTGAGATGTGTTGGAAATGTCAGCTAAAAAAAGCCTCCTTAACCACCTTAATATATATAAAATGGCAATATACAATTTGACATGACATAAGTATATATATATAAAGTACATGACAAAATCCAGCTGTACCACATCATTTTTAGCCAGCAAGGGTAAGACTTTCTTACTCTGTTTGTTTTCCAGGTCACAGGGTCTGTGATAATTTCATTAACTGCTGAAACATATTTTTACTGTGTTCCAAGGACAATGTTAAGTGCACAGGACTCCTGTTATTGGCAGTGAAAATTAATACCTAGGACATTTCAATAGGATCTGAACATTTCACTACAAAAGCACAGCAATGTAATGAATGTAGCTAAATGGGATTTAGGAGGGGGGATTTTATTCCATTTTCTGGTGTAAGGAAATCACTTTACTCCAATCACTTACTACTAGTGCCTATTCACTATTACCACAGCACTGAAACTGGAGGGACAGACGACTGATTTAACCTGCTGAGAGCCAGTAGATCAGGGCTCCCTGTATGGTGAGGGGAGTCTCTTATGGGAAGAGATGGCCAGAATATGGCCATCACTCAGCGATCTTGCATGACTCCATGGGCTGACCACTGGAATTGACGGTAGCTACTGAAATGTTCACCTAGAATAACAATCCCAAACATTCAAGTAAAGGTGAAAAGTGTTCAGTTCCCTAAATCCACCCCTCCTAACACAGCCCCTCCCAGCATAGCCAGCTGCCTAGGGACCGCTGTGCTGCTTCCCTTCAGAGCACCCTGCCCCTAGGGACTAAAGCTTGTTATCCTCAACAGAGGGATGATACAGCTCCCCACGTTGTTTGCTTCAAAATACATTTAAGTATTGTTAGTCAAGGAGACAAAAATCTATGACATAACTTTGCATCCTTTCACAGCACAAACTTAATTGAATCATCTCTTGATTGCCCATGGAAACAGAGGAGTGGGTTACCCCAGGACATAGATAAAACAGACTAATGTACAGGTTAGGTTTTAAGAACATGCTGGATTATAAGAAGAAGGAAGAAGAAATTTAAGAAAAAGAATAAGATAAGGAAGAAGAAAAAAAGAAAGCCTGTGTTTGCTGTGGAGGACAGAGACTCTGAGGTGCAATTGTGTTGCCCAGCCATGTATTACCCAGCCATTTGTCAAGATAAGTATCTTGGGGCACAATGTGGAAGTGGTGAGAAATCATCAAACAGAAGAAAGTGGCTCTGTGGAGCTCAGGGATGGCTTGAAGGTGTACAGCTTTGGTGAAAGGGTGTTTTGGCACTTTGACACAAGAACCGTAGAATCACATTTCCCAGCTCGGTGACCTTGCAGAGCACTGTCTGAATCAAAAAAAAAGAAAAAAAAAAAAAAAAAAAAGGACTCATTTTAGCTGTCACCACTGTATGTGCAAAATATTATTATTATTTTTGCATTACTTCATGACTAACCAAATGTTAAAATGCAGTAGATCACCCCCTATTTCCCTGCCAGGAGTTATGATGGCTTTTCTTTCTCTCTCTCCCCTTCTCCTTTTCTTTTTTTTCATCAGTTTCATTTCTAAGCAGACATAGAAGTTGTTGTGTGAGTCAAATCAGAGATGCTCAGTCTTGGCAAGGTAACTCAGTGGTTTTAGTGTTTTGTCAGTTGTAATCAATGAGAGCGAGTCTGATGTTTTTAAATTCCTGTCTGAACTTTCCTTCCATTCACCATCCAAAGCACAGCATCTACTTGCAGCGTATGGCCCTGCAGTGAGGATGGAACAAATGACTGGCCAGAACTGAGAGTGTGTTGTGTGCAAGTGTTCACACACACACTTACACACACACGCACACGCACACGCACACGCACACACACACGCACACGCACACACCCACACACTTTCATGCCCATGCTGCTCTGAAAAAAAAAACAAAACCAACAAAAAACCCACAAACCACTGCTAGAGGAGACTTTGCCAACCTGCTACTCACCTGTGAAAATGAACTATCCAGATTAATTACCTGACAAAGGCTGGACCACAGCTGTCAGCTCAAAACGAGAGTAGTGTGTCAACGAGAAACAAAACCGAGGACAGGCTGGAAGGGCTTTGTGTGCTCCAGGTTTCTTTTTTTCCTTTTCTTTTCTTTTTTTCTTTTTTTTTTCTTTTCTTTTCTTTTCTTTTCTTTTCTTTTCTTCCTTTCCTTTCCTTTCCTTTCCTTTCCTTTCCTTTCCTTTCCTTTCCTTTCCTTTCCTTTCCTTTCCTTTCCTTTCCTTTCCTTTCCTTTCCTTTCCTTTCCTTTCCTTTCCTTTCCTTTCCTTTCCTTTCCTTTCCTTTCCTTTCCTTTCCTTTCCTTTCCTTTCCTTTCCTTTCCTTTCCTTTCCTTTCCTTTCCTTTCCTTTCCTTTCCTTTCCTTTCCTTTCCTTTCCTTTCCTTTCCTTTCCTTTCCTTTCCTTTCCTTTCCTTTCCTTTCCTTTCCTTTCCTTTCCTTTCCTTTTCTTTTCTTGCAGCCATACTGGGGCTTTCTGGTCCTGGAGCATACCCGTGATGGGATAAATTCTGCACAGGCATGGAGCAAGAGCGCTGCCAACCGCAAGGCTACATAATTATAACAGAATTGGGAATATTAACAAGGTGGCTGCAGTATTAACCACTGCTACCAATATCACACTGATGGTTGTTAAAATGACGATAGCTGCATGCGCTTCATACTGGTTGGAGCTTTTTACTCTTCCTGATTCCCTTGGAGGACTCAGAAATGGTACTGAGAGTGGGCAGTTTTTCTCCAGCTGTAGACCAGGTAGACGCCCTCAGTGCTCCTGTTGCTGAGTGCAGAATCCAGCTGCTATCAGGGCTTGGCATGGCTGCAGGACTGGTGCTGGCCATAGCAGGACTGTTTTATCCCTCATCCTCCCATAGTGCCTAGGTCTAAAGCCTAGGTGCTATGCAGAGTGGAGGGATGGGCAGGACAGTGCTAATCCCATGGTAAGTTTGGCCATAAATTGAAGTCAAACAGTACTTTGACCCCTACCTATATAGAATCATAGAATCAGAATCATAGAATGGTTTGGGTTGGAAGGGACCTTAAAGATCATCTAATTCCACCCCCCCTTCCATCAGCAGGGACCCCTTCCACTAGACCAGGTTGCTCAAAGCCTCATCCAACCTGACTTTGAACACTTCCAGGGAGGGGGCATCCACAGCTTCTCTGGGCAACCTGTTCCAGTGTCTGACCACCCTCACAGTAAAGAATTTCTTCCTAATATCTAATCTAAACCTACCCTCTTCCAGTTTAAAGCCATTACCCCTTGTTCTGCCACTACCTGCCCTTGTCAAATGTCCCTCTCCAGCTTTGCTGTAGCCCTTTCAGGTACTGGAAGACTGCTATAAGGTCTTCCCAGAGCCTTCTCTTCTCCAGGCTGAACAGCACCAACTTTCTCAGTCTTTCATCATAGCAGAGGTGCTCCAGCCCTCGAATCATCGTGTGGCTTCCTCTGGACTAACTCCAGTAGGTCCATGTTCTTCTTACGCTGAGGTGGGGTCTCACGAGGGTGGACTAGAGGGACAGAATCACCTCCCTCAACCTGCTGGCCACACTTCTCTTGATGCAGCCCAGGATACAGTTGGCTTATCAAAGTAGTTACATGCATGGATTCACCAGAATGTTCCCATTTTACAGACTGGAAATTGAGGCAGGGGCTGACAGCATGCCTAGCATTGGGCTGCAGGAGATCCAGGCACAGGGGTAGACACTCAGCTCAAATCCCTGAGCCTTCACGCTTCCCCTTCCCTGCCTACCTCTCTTTGTTGTGCTAATTTGACCATAGTGAAAGAAACACTCTGAGACGCTGCAGTTTGAAGCCTATATACAGACTTGGGAAGGGTCTTGATCCTGTGGTTGAAATATTTGCAATGCAGACAAGGGCGACCTAGAGCTGGCAGTGCACGTGTAAATCACTGCTCAGCCTGGAGCCGCCTGAACTGCTACCCCATCCGTTACACCTCCAGTTGTTTGCAAAGCC
The DNA here is from genome assembly GCF_000700745.2 of Antrostomus carolinensis. Lineage (NCBI taxonomy): Eukaryota > Metazoa > Chordata > Aves > Caprimulgiformes > Caprimulgidae > Antrostomus > Antrostomus carolinensis. The sequence goes on along the minus strand of NW_010296486.1, from coordinate 67,731 downwards.
TTTCTCCACCCAGGGGGAATTTTCAGACAGATGCACGGAGAAATTCTCAGATTAATTTGATTTTTGGGGGGAGGCAGGGGGATTTAAGTGAGGGGTTTTTTTGTTTGTGTTTATTTCTCCCCTCCGAGCTGCCTTTCATTGCGCATTTACTAGTTCTGGAAGACAACACCCTGCTGACACTTAGAGAAGCATCAGTGAATAAAGTCTGTTGTACAGGCTGCAAAGCCATCTGGACTTTCTACTGAAAAGGTTGGACATGGTTTTAGGCAAGATTTTATCACGTCTGAAAAAAAAACTTCTGCACTCAGCACCTCTTCCAAGGTTGATGTCAGATATTTATTTTCTTTTGTCGGCTGCAAAACAAAAAATTGACAAACAGTTGGAAGGCAGTAAGGATGGAGATATAAATCTCTAGAGGAAGCTTTGTCAAAGGTACTGGAGTATAAACAAAAAATAAATTAGTTTCGGTGTTATCAGAAACTGGACAGACTTCGATTTGGATAATAGTTTGTCTGGGTTTGCAGACCACCTACAAAATGCTTCTGTGAGGCTAAGCACAGATTCAGATTCGCTTGACAGAAGAGGTGGGGGAAACGGTTCAAGACACAGTCACAGGAGGAGAAGGGATGAAGGAAGACAGGAAGACAAAGGTGCAGTGGCAGACAGCCTTGAAATCCTCTACTTTTTTGCTTTTATCATTTACAGGGACTCCAAGCAGCATGTTTTACCTTGCTTGCCATATTAGTCAGCTCTTGGGTCCAAGAATATTGTGTAGCCCTTCCGTGCTACAAACCCACCCTCAGGTTTTGGCAGGACATTTTTGTAGGCTGAAAAGAGTAGCACAAGGCTTGTGTGCCAGCTTCTCCTTGCTGAGGAGCCCTGTGAGCAGAGCAGGAGAGAAAAACACTCTGGATCTAATTTACTGGAGTGCCCTTTAGGTTATGTGAATCTTAGCAAGGGAGCTAACATCCAGCTATTAAAATAAAAACACAGATTGGTGACACAGTTTTATATATTCCAAGAGCTGAGTATGAAGCTGGTTATTCCTCTTTTCTCTCTGTAATTGCTGTGTGAATTTGGGGAGATTCTTTCTTACCCCATGGCTGTACATAGAAGCCCAGACATGTAATGCCAGACACATTAGAGATCCTTAGAGGTATCCTTCCAGAGGTATGGTGTGCTGATAAAAAAAATTTATTCATATTTGTATTATGCCTTTTTTTTTTTTTTTTGCTGTGAGGGAAGAACTGCAAATTCTATTTCTTGTCTTTGACACTGATTTACATGAGCAAAATATTAAAACTGATTGCCTCTCAATTTAATCACCAATTACATAGGAATAAATATATTTACCTATCTGACATGAATTTTTTAGGGTTTGGTCAATTTGTAGGTAAACTGATTTGAGATCTCTGCATAAATAATTAAATAAACAGTAATAATTGATTTTTAATTTAATTACTAGGTTTATCCATTTAACATTTGTCTTTTTTTTCCCCAGGAAGCTCTTCTTTTCTTGCCCACAGTGAATAAATAACTTACAGCAACTCTCTGATGATGAGGAATTTTTCTTAAAGATTTTATTTGCTGTAAGAAATCTGAGCTATAAGTGAAAGCTGTAACATTGCACTCATCCATGGGCTGATCCTTTCCACCACCCTCACAGGTATGGTCCCAAGAGAAGGTCGTCCCACGGAGGGCAGCCCACACAGTGCCAGTCCACACTTTCCTGACCTCATGCTCAGTCCTTCCCTGGGCTCTTGCTTACAGACAAGTCTGCTGAAGCAATGGGTTTTGCCCAAAAATGTTGTCACAGGGTTTAAAAAGGCCATTCCCTGGTTCAAGGTGTGGACACTTGTTTAGGAGTTTATTGACTGGAGATGGAGGGGGAGGCTGATGAGAAAGTGACATTTGATTTTTAAAGCATGGGCTAAAAGTAATGCTGAATTTTTAGCTTCAGATACAGGTTCTCAGCAGATATAAAACAATAAAACTTAATTTCAGCAATGAAGTGTTAATTACTTATGTTTGTCCAGTAAAGGACAGTAAGTCAGGAAGGGACTGGTTGGTTTTAGACCTGGCCCCAGGCACACACCAGTCCCAAGTGACTCTTTTTGGTGCCTGATTGGCAACTGGAATTCAGCAGATATCATGGTTCTGCCTGTCCTGGCACAAAACCATCGTAGATGACGAGAACTGTCCCTGCTAATTACACGTTTGAGGAGAAGCCCAGAGAAGGGTGAGGTAACATGAAATATAGATTACCTTACCACCCCTCCCAGCCAAGGGAAAGGTTGTTAGCAAGGTTACAGACAGATTTTGAGAATCATTACAGCAAATGACAGCAAAATCTTTTAACAACAAGAAAGGCAAAATTCTGATGTCTGTATAGCAATTGCCGTGCAGTGTGTTATATGCCTTGCTCTGCAGTGATTCAGAAAGTTGAGTTGTGCAGTGCCTTGCTGGGATCAGCAGTTCAGAATAGATTAAATTTGTTTTGGACACTGCCTGCACCCTGCTTTATCTAACAAAGCATATGTGTGATGGGGAAAGTTCTTGATAGCACAGCTCCTTAATGAGAACCATAAACACAGAGGTGTAGATTTTCAAAGTGACGCTCAAGGGATTTGAGCAAGCACTGTTCTCTCCCTGCTTTGAACATTTTCCCAAGTTCTGCTAACTGTTTAGGCTTTGGGAAGAGAGTGGACCTCGAACAGCCAAGAGTATTGTATGTGGCCACAGTTTTGCCACTGTTAGTTTCCAAAGGATACTTGTTTTAATGCACCTAAGAAAGATAAAGTGACGAAACCGAAAACTGAAAGGACATTTCTCAGATAAAGCATTGATTTTATTAAAGAGAGATGGCTCACAATATGAATCTAAAATCTAGGTTTATATAGAGAGCATATAAGCCCTTTTACAGAGTTAGCCATTCCTGGGCACTGGTGGCTTTATAGAGCTTTTATCTAGTTAAAGAAAACCCATTTGTGCTAATTTGATATCTGTAGCGTACAACAGCTTGACACCTGAGGCTTGTCCTAATGCACACACAAGGCTGCAAAGCGAACACGGCTTCATTGTTTTGAATTATTCAGCACTTGCAGCCAACCTTATGTGTGCTTCTGTAGGAAGAAGGCTTTTGGGTTAAGGATTAGTAAAAGAAAAGAAAAAAGGCAAACAACCAACCCCTCCTTTCTGGCATTTGTTAGCAGGTGCAATATTGACTTCAAGAATGATTCTGCAAAATTGGTATGGACATTCTTCATTACTGGAGCGATAAATGCAGAGCTGTACTCAGAAGAAGTGAAGCTGGAAACTGAGCATGGCCTCCTTTAGGGAACAACTGTTCATGTCGGTGGAAAAGCTTGTTTCCTCTAAATTCATTGAAATGGTACTTATTGGTAGCATCTTTTTAGAGCAAGATGAATGCCGATAACAATGAATCAACCTCAAATAGAGGGGCTCATCTGTTTGCATCCTAACATTAACACGCTAATGTGAATTTAAAGATTCTAATTAAACCCACATACAAAATGTTTTCCTACTAAATAGAAAACCGTACTTTTTGGAGGAGCTAGGGCATTTGGATTTGACAGCATTTCTTTTTTCAATACTATGCTTATTTTATGTGTTCTATTTTCTTTCAGTCATTCCAGGGGTTTCTGAAACAAATAAAAAGATGCATTACATTATGTTTGATTGATTCCCTGTAGTCGGGGGATATATTGAGAAAACAGACCAATTTTTTTCACTGAGCTCATAGAATAAATTCTTGTTTGATCTTTGTACTTCCTACTGTTGCTACAAATTTCTTTTGATATTTAACATTGATTAATCTCATTTACAGAATCACATAGTAGTACTTTTGTACAAATTTAGAAGCTTTTTTTATTGTAGCTGAATTCACATCATAGCTATCAGTTTTTAAATGCATCCATCCCTCTCCAAATGTGCCAATAAATGTTGCTTTTTTCCCCCATTTCAAACTTGATATTTATGTGAAAAAAATCAACATTAAAAAAAAAACACTATGAACATTGTCACAGTACCTTTTTGCCATTCATGACTGAAAATCTCACTGAAGATATTTACAAAGTTTAGTGGGAGACTTTCATGTTCCCTAGTAAAAAAGTTTCAGATGCAGTAGAGGACTTCTAGCTTGCATGTAGCCGTTCAAGGAATGTCACAAGTGAGAAGCCTTCTGCAGCCTTTAATCATTGCTGGAGCATATGCTGATATATGAACAATTTATCAAAATCTGATTAAATGGCTTTTAGCAGACCTCACATTCATTAGAACAGAGTCCAATCTAAAACTCAGAGTCACTGGGAAACCTCCCAGGAATAAAGGTGTTGAGATTCACCAGAGACGGATCTTAACTAGCCCTCCCGTTCCACCTTTGTCTCTTCTGCATTTCTCTGTGCATCCTGTATCGTCCCATCCCTGGGCAAGATGTGGCTATCATTTTCACAAAGCCATAAGTTTACTGGGAAACCCAAAAAACAAATGAGTGGAAGAGGAAATTTTCTGTTCTGACTGCCATTCTGGGATCTTTCTTCAAAGTCCACCTCATACAGCAGCCAGCACAGTGCTGATAATTAAGTAAATGATCGCTAGTGATATAAGCAATACAGTGGAGGCAAATATGTTTTGCGGGGCCTAGGAAATTAGCAGAGCAATCAGCTTCCAGCTGGGGTGAGGGGACGAGAGGGAAGTAGCCAGTAAATAATCGCTCTGAGCCTGGGAGCCCATTGCACAGTCCGGGTGAGTCGGCCAAGTCAGCCGAGGTCAGCCGAGCCACTGAGGAGCCTTCATGAATGCAGCAAATTCAGACATTTGATGATTTCAAATAAGGAATTCATTAGGGTAGCTCAGCATCTTATGTAGCTAAAACATTTGTAACAGGACTGTGAACAGATGCAGGGGTTGGTGAGAGTGATTCTTTTCACTGCATCAGTAGGAGCAGTTGATCTTCCCCATCAATCTTGGTAAGAAAATCGCGAGGATATTCAGTGTCAGAATTGTGTTATTGTTATTGGAGTTTTCATTAGAAGCTCAGTGTGGGAACGTGTACCCAGCTGCTGCCTGTGCAGCACACACCTCATCCCCTCTGAGAAGCATGAATGAGAAGACCTCTCTGAATCAGGATGTACAGAGGATATACGAATGTGGTCAGCTGAAATGAAAACATATAGCCAGACAAAATAAAACCACCTCCATCTAAGATAAAACAAACCCCATATACGCTGGCCCTGAGGAATAAGGCAAAACCAGACATAATGATCAATACTGTAGGAGTTATGATCGGAGAGAAATAATTACTGCAAAGCTCAAGGAAAGCACCACAATGAATTCCCCGGCATTGCCTTGTTCTTTGAGTAATACTCTATAAATGCCTGTGCATGCTGATGGAAGGCTGAGTTATGAGGGGCTGTGGACTGCAGCCTCCAGTCGGGTTGCAGAAGTCCTTGCTTGATCCTGCTTTGAGAGTGTCACCACTTTCAGTGCCATTTGCCTCACAGGTCACTTGAGAGGTGGGCAAAAATTGTCCTCCTTTGCCTCTGGAGAAGTAGGACTCATGGCAAAGTAAGTGGCTAGCACCGAGGCTTCCAGGAAGCAGGGCAAGGAACGAACACAGCCTGCGACCCGCTGCCCTCCTTCCTTTCCCCAGTCCATCCCTGGCACTCCCTTCCTCCAGGACCTCCCTCGGCCATTTCCACCAGGCTGGGGGAGGTCCTGACAACAGGAGGTAAATTGATGCTAGAAGACTGATGGTGGAGGGCAGCCCACAAACCTCAGCTATTTCTCTTCCCAAGGTTGCATCTTGAAGATGATGGAGTACCTGGGAAGAGCCTTACTAATTCATTGGCTTGAGGGTACAATCACTCAGCGATGAATCTCCAACTAGCTACAGCAAACTTATTTACAAGCCTGGGAAAAATTGTGCTGTGTAGCAATTTGCTACACACCCTGAGCAGGAGCAGCACTTTGGGATTGTTATTCTCTCTGCTGTGTTTTCCTCCTTTTTAGACAGTGAGAGTTCTCCACAGGAAAAAATACAAAGTCCCTCTGTCAACACATGTGTGTTCCCCCTCAGCCAGTAAAAAGAACCACATGTGCATCTCCTTCAATTTTTGAAGGGAGTTGTGAACTTAATTCAACCCAATCCCCATTCGTTGTGTTCAACATTTACCCCCCAAATGTCAGTAATTTTCTGGAAAATAAAGTACTTGGGAGACAGGAGAAACACAGCCCTTGGTGACATCTGTATAGCAGAATATTTCTTCCCATCCATATGCAAATCTAACCTTTTTGATATTTCAACCCTGTAAACCCTAAGACAGGATTTCAATAGAAAATGTTTACTAAAGGCTTTCTCCTTTATAATCTATTGATTTTAATATCCTTACTACTCCTGTTGAATGTCAGTTTTACCCTGAAGACTTCCATTGCACACTTGAACACATTTAATTATTTATACCATTTGAAATATTAGTGCCAAGAAATGACTAGAAGTTTTTGGTTCTGTAACGGTATGATCTAAAGTTTAATTTTCCTTTGTGAATAACACAAGCAATTTGATATGGTAATCAAGGACAGATGAATACTTCAGACAACACAGTGCCGTTTTAATAGTAATGACACCTATTTTTCATTTTTCCAGCCTCCTTGTATATGTTAAAATATAGCTCATTAAGTACCACAGGATCTCACAGTCTTTTTTCACAGTGGAAAGTTTTGCATTATCTGTTTTCTTCCCTCTGACAGGTACCTGAACAAGTAACTGCTGCTGCCATTAGTGACAGCAGACATTTAGCCAATGTGCATGGTTTCAGTGCAACTGAGAGCAGATTTGCCGCTCAGTGTGGGTCTAGCAGTCATGTTTGCCTTACTCGTATTACTCACTGTATTAGCAAGATCGAGCAAAGTTTTGGTCTCAAAGAAATTGCCTGTGAGACAAATATAGTTTTTACAGAAAAATCTAAGGATGTATGAAAGGTAAGATTTTGATAGCAGGCAAACCAAAGCAGGGGATTTAAAAGAAACTCAGCACCTGAAAGGTCAGTTCTTGTGGAGAGTCGTATTTTTTAACCTCAACACACAGGCAAAGCCAGCATGGCCAAGTTCTCCCTGCCCAGCCAGGGCACAGGCGTGCTGGAACTCCCATCCTTGCCAGTGGAGCCTTATCTGGAGCATCTTAGAGTGAAGCATCCATCTACTGGCTTCAGTGACGTTTTGTATCAGACCCCAGTTTTCCAAGGAGGTTTAACACTCAAACATAAGTCCCCTTAGTTCCAGCACTCAAGTGGTATTTGAGATTTATTCATCCATGTGCTTTGGTGTAAGTTTTCAGAGTTCTGACTGTCCATATCTTTTTAATTTCTTCTTTCCTCACCCTCTACCTCAAGCTAACATTTCTCTGCCATTACATGATCGATGTGATTGCATGCACCTCTATTAATTGCACTGAATTTGTCCTTCACAAGGAATGTTTCTACTCTTCCTGCTCCCCGCCCCCATCTTCTGAAATTTTCCCTTTGTCTACTACCAACCTAGGAGTTGTTCAGAACCTGCCAAGATGTATTTGGCTCTTGTATTTACTCTGGATGGAAACTTTTATTTCCATTCATATCTGGCAGTAGGAACTGTGGTATCCCTAAACACAACTTTTCTCTGAGATTAATTGTTTTGATAATAGAGAATAAGAAAAGAATGGTTCCTTTTGTGTATGGTTTTATAAGTTACTTCTGATGGCAGATAACATAGCCTAGCCTATATCCCCAAAGTTCAACAAGACTCACAATGGCTGTCAGTAGTTGGACTTTTCTGGTTTATATCCCATCAGGACTGATCATCTGGATATGTATCTTTTAGTAGGATTATTTTTTAATAGTAAAGCAAGAAAATCTCTGTAATGAAAACTATGATTCTAAACTGACCAGCGGTAAATGTACCAACTCTTATCTCCACCAGATCTGTCCTATATGCATTAGGTATGTTTGTAACCACTTTTGGTTTTATAGAAACATTGAAAGGCAGTCCAAAGACTCCAAACAGGCAGAAATACTGTCACTGATTTCAGTGCACATGACTGGATCAAGCCAAATAGCTGCTCTGTCATGTGTTAGAGGGAAGGCAGCATGTGCTACGCTTCTTGTAACTTACGGGTATAGGTCAGGAAAATGACCCCATACCCAGCTTTGCCACCTGGCCAGCTTTTAGGGTTGGATTATTTCAGGCCCTGAATAATGCTGCTTTACATGGATCGAACCTCAGGGTATCAAATCCCTTACAGGCCTGAGCCGTGCATCTCTTGATTTTTTTTTCTCCATCTGCAAAAACAGACTGCTCCTTTTCCTCCTTTCTGTTGTACTTTGGAATATCCATTTGGAAACTCACAGTTTAAACACTATGTTTTTCCTGCATCCTACATGTATCCATGTGTGGAAGTTGTTGAGTCACCATCCCGGGAGGTATTTAAAAGATGTGTAGACATGGCATTTAGGGACATGGTTGAGTGGTGGACTTGACAGTGTTAGGTTTAAGGTCTTTTCTAAGTTAAATGATTCTGTGATTCTACAATCCTATATCCTACGACTCCATTGCTTCTATTAATTTCACTGGCATCATTTTAGGCAATGCATTTAAGACAAAAAATATTCGCCTGACTTATTTTAGCTAAGAGGCTTCACATTTAATGGATTTGCTGTTCTTTAATGTCCCAGGTCACTCCTTGAGATCAGCAAATGCTGAATTCCTTATCGTCCCTAAATGTTATCTGAAGTCGTCGTTATTTTGCCTTTAGTGAGTCTCTTTGCTCTCTGGCTTTGGAACCTACTGCCAAATGAAGTAAAGAAAGCTCTGACTGTGGGGATTTCTAAATCCAAAGTTAAAAGTTATTTGTTCTATTTAGCATTTTTAAAACGATTCTTTTAGGAATTGTGTGTGCCTCTAAGCTAATTAACTCTTAATGAGTGCAAAATGCCCTGGGATGCAGATTTGGAGGGTATGCTAGAAATGCAGGCACAGATTGGACTGCAGTACTGCAGGAGATGAAATTTATGATTTGATTCTTTTTTTAAATGATGGTGCAGATAGTTTTATTGAGATACTCTTTTTTTCTTTCTTTCTTTCTAGTCTAAATAAAGCTGATCAGATTTTCAGTCCACCATATGGGACCCAGTTATATCAGTCCTGCAAATGCACTTTAGTTTTTCGTTATGGATGAAGTCACTCTTCAGTAGGGAAAACAAGTTTAGAAACAAACTTTCGTATAATGAAAGACAGGCAGTGTTCCAGCGCTGAGCATTTAGCTAGAGCATCAGGATATCAGAACACCTGGCTGTGCCTGGCTCCATGCTATTCCCCTGGACCAGTCCCTCACCCTTTTAGTGCCTTCACTCATCCATCTGTAAAGCAACTATAATTACATTTATATCACAAGGGTGCCCTGATGCTTGACAAATGAGAATTGACCCAAAATTCATCCTTCAGAAGCACTGTATGAGCAATACCTTGCTCACATGGTGGTTGTGGACAATTAGATTAGAAGAGGTATAAATGCAGTCAAAGTGAAATTCCATTTCGGAACTGTCAAACTTTTCTTGATAATTTTTCTTAGTTTTCATCAAATTCTAGTGTAGAATTTTGCATGCGTCTTCCAGAAAGTGTTTATATGCCTCTTTCATTCTTTTGCAACAAGCCAGCCCATCTTATTGAATGTTATATTAAACTGTCTTCTTGGGCAAAAGGTTTGTTCTGAGAGCAATACCTTGGAAAGATGCATTTAGCAAAACAAAGAATTATTATATCAAAGAAATCCTATCCTCTATATATCTGAGCAAACTGCAATCACTTACAAGGACTGTACATGGAAAAGATATTCCAGGTTTTACAAAAAGATGGTTGCCTAATTGTTATTGTGTTTTATTTAACTACAATAACATTTAAAAATTAAGCTGAATTTCTGCAACAAACTGTAGAAACATATGATGTACAGCCTGCAGAGCGTCTCAGTGGCAGTAGTATTACTGATAATATTTGTGAATTAGAATCTGCTTTCCTCTGAAAAATAGCTGTGTGTTCTCTCAATTTAAAATACCATGGGTTTTGCCAACATGTTTTCATCACCATTAACAGTTTTGTGAGAAAAAGAATGGATATGATCTTCTTAAATACATGTCCTTACTTCTGCACGACTGTGGATCTTTCAGGGTGAGGGAGGCTGAATATCAGACCCAGCCTTTCCTCCATGTGTGCCAAGAACCCACTTAAAGAGACCGGGTGAATTCAAGAGGGTCTGTTTTACCAGGACCTCCCCCAGGTAGCTTAGCCCAACACCAGGAGAAAATTTGGAATTGTTGCTTGGTTGAACCACTTTTCCTAACAAAGGCATGATCATTCAGGACTAATCAGATTGCTGGATGCCAGAGGGTCTCCTGTCAGCACCCCAGAGTAAGCTCCAGCCCCTAGGAACTGATCCCAGAAGGATTTGTAGGAAAAGCTTGGTTTCCCACAAGAGATCATATGGCTCAAAAAAAAAAAAAAAAAAAAAAGTCCTTTGGATCTCACTTTTTTATGTTCAGACTTGCAAAGCACTTTAAGAACAACTCATGCTCACAAACAACATTCCTCTGACTTATCTCTAACATATGCTTGAAAGGCTCTATTCCAAACAAAGTGCAGGGATTAAGTAAATGAAAAGATACTAAACACTGCAGCAGGGAAACGGTCCAAGTAGTGGTGTACTCAGAAGCACCAGAGCTGGTTTAGGTTCACAGTCATCCATACACAGTTTGCAGCATCAACTTAAACCTTTTACCCTGCTTGGCTTCAGTAATCGCCTTCCCAAGGCTTTCCCTGGTGACTGGACTCACTCAGACATGAGGGTTCAGACCACACAGTCTCTAGAGCCCAGTCCACAGCAAAATTTGACCTTTCAACAAAGCTGCCATGCTCAGGAGGAAACCTGGCAGACCAATCCCTCAGCACTACTGCACACCAGTGAACTCATGCAAACAACATCTTTGGTGGGATGCACAAGCAAAGGTTCCCCTTCTCTTCCTCCCAATGGCTGTTGAGGTGGAAGCAAGGCAGACCATGGTACAGCATTAAACACAGCCCAGATTCCTGAGCTGATCATTTTGCCTCAGTAGCAATGCGTCATTAAAAACTCACCTTGAATGCAGAAATATGTGGTCCTTACCTATAACCCAGGCCTCAGCTGAGCTCTCAGGTTTCAGTGGGCTCATGGAAATAAGTACTTTGGTGGGATATATGTTCACCTCTTCACTCACTCCAAGTGAATGCTTTAAGGACCAACAAATTTCCTGTAAACTAATCCTGAATCAACAAGTATGAGTCTGGAAAAAAGTGAACCTTGAAATCTTCTCACTTTACCACTAATCCTAGCCAATATGGGTCTTAGCTTTAATTCAGTTAATTTCGCTGTTTCTGAGGGGAATAGATAGGGTAGTCAATAGAGAGATACTCCTTTTATCTTTGCCCAGGTAGGTTGTGTCTAATTCTAAAAGGGACCTTTCAGCAGTTGACAGCAGGTGACTAATCTGCAGAAACGCCCAGGTTCCTTAATCAAAGAAATGAAAAATTGTTTCTGACTGTGTCTTTCAGGATTTTGCCGACTCTGTATACCAAATGGTTGCACAGAAGTTCCAGGAGCTGACAGACAATTTCACTTCCATGCATGCACGCCACAAAACTCTTGCAGGCATTGTGATGACCAAAGGTAAGATATCCTCTCATTTATTTTCCTCTGGCATTTTTCGTGACTAAGTGATACATTATTTACCTGGTCCACAGTATTGAATGATGCCTTTACTCCTACACAGAAAAATAAATAGTAATGCAGAGAAAAAAAAGCATTAAATATTTACACCTCAAGTTAGTTCACACAGAAACTATTGGCAACAGAGGTAAAGATTTATTCATAAATATGTCCCTACATTGCTTTATTTACAAAATGCAGACCTGTCTGATGTTGTATTTCCTAATATATGGGAGTTTTTTAGTTATCAATAAAAAGTTGTATTATTTATTAATTGCTTTTTTAGATCTGGAAAAAAACAAGTTCTTGTTGTACAGGGCTACCATAAACCTTGTTTTAGACTGACAACCAAAGCAAATCTCAATCTATTTCCTTTCCAATTAAAAGAAACAAACCCAGAGCATGCATAGTTTTAATTCTGCTCTGCTCTAACCATAGGAAATACTTATACTTATCAACAGGGTCAACATTTTATATTCACTCATGTTAAGACTTAACTGATGGACATATACCATACAGAAGTCTTTAGCCCTTTGATGAAACTGTTGCACAGACAGTCTGTCTTTCTTTGTGAGCATACCCCAGTTGAGGCACCTCAGTAATTATGAGGATGTCAGCAGTGGAGATGCTGCCATAAACTTTGTTCTCATTCAGACATGTGGAGCAGTGGATTGAGTTTAGAAATGAGAGGATAAGCTCAGAGGGGAAAAACATATATAATTCATCCAGGCTTGTCTTACTCCTTCCTTTCAACAATTACATTAGCTAGATTCAATAGGGACAGTTGTGAATATTGCAAGGCAGTGGGTTGGAGACAGGGTTATCTGCTGGATCCTTTCCAACCACATCTAAATACAGCTGAGTCCTGCTGTGATAGTTTCACTCCTGCGCAGAGCAACTTATTCTCTTTCCTTCTGATATGAAGAGAGCAAAGAATCCTGTCCTGAAATTAGAAGCAGAGAAGTGAACTTAAAAGTCTTTCAGATCTCTGGTTGAAACTGAACTGCTCCTCAGCTAAACTTGTTATCATTTTGCTTAATTTGCTTTAGTTAGTTATTTTTTATATTACTTTAGGATCTGGATTAATGGATGAGTCTTCCATTTTTTAAATTCTGCACAGATACAATGTTGTACAAACACAAAACATGGTTTATGAGTCCAATAGACCACAGGAGACATATTCAGTAGCAAGAAAAGTAAAAGAGAGAGTGTGATTGACTTTGGAATGTGAAAGATGCACACTAGACCCAGCATACCAGCTGCCTTGTCATATTCTTGACTGTAGCACTCATCAGATTGAAACAAAATGCTGTAATTTATTTAGAGGAGCTCTATCCTAGCCAGAGGACCACAAGGAAGAATGTTTAAATATGTCTTGTATAAGAAGCTGAGTTACAGGAGCCAAGAATTGTTGCTTTAACCACTTTTTGAGGGGAGGCTGTACCCAGCTCAGTGTTCCTGTTCAGTTTTCTTACACTCAGTGTATATTTTGCCTGTAAGAATTCCATCCCATTCTACCTTGCCAAGGTACAGTCCCTGCACCCATTAGCCCAGGCCTAGATCTGCTTTAGAAAGCATGATCGTGCCAAGGCAGCCTCCTTACTGTACAACCAAAGAAGTAGTTGAAAACCCTGCATCATATGGGAAGAGAAGTCACCTAAAGGAGCCATAACTTCCAAAATTGTGGCTGCTGAGCGTGCGCAGTGCTAGAAGGGGGAAGGGGCACATCCGGACAACTGCTAGCCTGGCTGGGCAGTAAGGGCTGTCTATGTCTCTTCTTTGGAGAAGAAGTGAAAGTGTCCTCCCACTGGGTTTTTAATGAGGCCCATGCCCTTAGTGGGATTTTACAAAATTTTGTATTTCCTATTTCATCTTAGTGAGCATTCAGACAAAATATCATTTTACTTATGTTCACAAACCATTTCCCTCAGGACTTCTTTTTAAATTCTGAATTGCCTTTAATGAATTCCTTCAATCTGTCAGCCATCCAGTTTGTCAATATCTTACTGGTTTTGTGGAGCCTAGAAAAGAAACTCACAGATATGAAGTGATTGGCAGAAGACGCAAATCTAGAAACAGGTTTATCTTGGTACATTTTCCAGTAGGATTTGAGTTCTTTCCAGCACAAGGATGACTGCCAACCACAGCAAGATGAAACATTTGCCATTTGTGTCATTATTTTCTGTACTAAAGTTGTAGATTTGTGGTCATCACCCACCATCATTCCCAGAGGTAGCAAAGATTTTGACACACTCTGTTCAAAGATGGCACAGACAGGTTTTCCACATCAAACACTCAAATAAGTACTAATTATCCATGTTTTTACCATAGAATTTGGCAGAAAACCCCTTAGACCTCTGCAAACAATATATTAATGACATCAACAGAAACAAATCTGGTAACGTCTTGTTGCATTTCATACCACGCACACCCATAACAGACAAGAATTTTACTTTAATTTCAATTGAATGTCAGACTGACTAGAAATAGATTTATCTCTGCTTGTACAGTTTTCAAAAAAAGATGGTAAAAAGCACAATGTGATTCTGTGATAACTGCTGTTAAGATAATACAAAATCTCTACAGACAAAACAGAAGTGTGCTAGATTGGTTTTCTTTTCCTGAACTCTGACTTTTTTTTCTGCCATTTCAGTTTCCCAGGGAAACCACAGAGAGTTACATTTGGGCACTGTAATCGACTTATGCTGTAGCACCCAGGGCAAATTTCAAAGTAGGAGAAAGGAAAAAATGTAGAAAATGCTGTTATTGACTGACCGTGAATGTTCTGCAGTAATAAATTGCTTGTCTGAAAAACAGGCAGTCCAATGTATTTAGATATGTTTTGTTCTGAATTGTGATGAAAAGTTAACATCTCAATGCATTTTTGTGAAAGTAAATTTTCAAAAGCTTTGATTAGTAGGCATCAAGATAACCTTGAAAAAATGTGCCCATGTAGGAGCAAATTAACACACTGGTTACCAGTTGATATCATGTTACCTAACATAATATATTAAATGAATATAATAATATTTCAAACACTAACATAACAGATCCTGAACTAAATGTTTCAAAAAATGGAAAGATTGAGGTAAATTATTTAAGAGTTCTCCAGTTATAATGTATTTTAAATCTGCCAGTCCTCTAACACCTTCTAATGTTGTTGAAACACATTCAGAAAAGATTGTTCTATCAAAAATTGTTTGATTGACTGTAGGAAAAACTGTTTAACAAGTAAAACATTGCATTCAAATATTCCATGTAAAGTGAGCCATATTCCCACAGAATATCTTCAAGTAACACAATAACTATATCTGCTATTCTAGCATAGTATTAATATGGGGACCTAAGTTTTATTGCACGCTGACTATCCACAGTAGTTCTGATTTCTCTGAAGATATGATGGGTATATGTATGGTAAATTAAGAACATCACTTCACCTGTGGAAGAAACAGTCCAGATAACAACATGTCAAACAGAAACCATCACCTCAGAACGTGCATATCCAGGCATATGATGCATGGAGTTAACTTTCCTCATAGTGTTTTGTATTTGTGACTAAATCACTATTGATAACACCAATGTTTTGGCTATTGCTGGACAGTGCTTGCAAAGTGTCAAGACTTTCTCTTCACCCCCATCCCCAGTGAGTAGGCTGGGTGTTTGCAAGAGGCTGGGAGGACACATAACCAGGACAGCCATCCCCAGCTGAGGAAGGGAATATTTCATACCGCATGACATTGTGCTCAGCAGTAAAAGTTCAGGGAAGTAAAGACAAGAGGAAGACACTTGGGTTTATGGCATTTGTCTTGCCAAGCAATCACGAGCTATCATTATCTCAGTGCATGAGTCTTCTTGCCTTCCTTCTGTTTTCTCCCAATCGCACAGGAGAGGAGAGTGAGCGAGAGGCTGAGTGAGTGTTTGACTGTTGGCCAGGGTCAACCAATGGTTCATTTCAGTTTGTGCAACAACAATAGCTGGACATAATGTTTCTTGCTGTCACAGATTAAGGTAACCTACCATCTCCTACTGGTACTATGTGACTCTGTCTCTCAGGTGCAATTTGGACATCTTATTTTGACCCACTGATCTGATGTACCTTTTTACTGAGATGTTTTCAGAGAAAGATTAAGATGATGATGATGACGATGACGGTGATGATGATGATGATTATAATTATTATTATTATTACTATTACTATTACTATTACTAATTAGGCCAGAGGTGCAGTTGGAAAAACTCAAGGGCAAGCAAGCTAATATTTTCTAACATAGGCCAACAAAGGCAAAACTGCAGCACTCTCACGTATATCTGTCTGGAGTCACAGATTACCAGATGACAGGAGGCCGAGGAGCCGCTAGTGCGAAGCAGGTTTTGTGGGACTCAGTGAAGAGTGTGGTCCCACCACAGGTCACAAGGCAGGGCAGGCAGCTTTACCAATACATGGGTCATGGAGGAGAGAGTGCAGACAGTGCTGCGCATCCCCCAGCATGGGAGATAGGAAGCCCCAGCCCAGGGCAGCGCTGGGTGGGAGGTGGAGCTGTGAGGTGCACACCAAGTGCTGCCATCTAAAAGCAGGTGGCACTCACACTGTTTACACCACGGGCAGAGTTTGCCTTTGCCAGCTCCGAACAGCTATGGACATACATTTGTGCTCTACCTGAAATCACTGGATGCAGTAAAGAATTCCTGTCACTCAGTGAAGGGATGATCTATTATTACTGAGGTCCTTTTCACAAAAAAAACCTCCCATAATCATTACAGACAAAATGAGACTACTATTTAAACACTATTTTTCCATTTGTGTTTGACAAATCTTAGCAGTTTAAATACTGATAGGAACTTTTTGTCATGCTTTCTGTTAAAAATGAAGCATTAAGAAAGTTCAGTCCTTTTCACAGGAGCGTGGCATTCATAGAAAAAGGTTATGAGTTGATTTCTCACTTCAATTTTCTCTCTTCTATCTTTTTTTTTTTTAGACTGACAATCATTTTGATGTTAAAAGCAAACTAGGAGGTCTTCTCAGTTATCTTGTATGAAATAAAGATGAACTGGACAAAAGAGCCCTAAATAGCAATTTCATGCTGTGATAAAAGACGGGAAATTATCACATGTATCTCATGGAACGGATCTTAATCATTGCTAAGTGGAATAACAGAAAAAAGTAAAGTTGCCGATATGTCTCCATGGATCTTTACAGTCATTTTAAGACTCATAAAGCCTGACAACTAAGTACAATCAGGAATATTGATGGCCAATTGATTTCTGATCCTCAATTTAAATGGGAAAGTTGTAAAGTAGTAAAATACAGTAGAAAATTCAGGTCCTACATAGGATATCAATCTCCTCCATCCTAGGTGGGATTCAAGTAGCCAAACCATGTAGAGGAACAGTGAACAATTTACAGATTTGTGCCCAGGCTGCCTTCTTAGCTGTTTGGTAGCACAGGTTCAGCAAGAACAGGGGAAAACATCTCTCATATTACCAGTTTTAGATACTTCCATGGGAGAATGACCCAGCCTGGGAAGGGAATTCAGCCCCAATTTTACACCTGCCGTACAATCTGTAGGTTTCTCCAGCACTTCTTACTGGTGCCTTCTGGGCAGCTCCAGCAGGCAATGTCTTCTTCCCCATTGTGCCCAGTAGTTTTTCTGGTTTCCATTTCAGAGTAGCTAGGTCTTCTCAGACACTGAGCTTTTTATCCCACACTATTTACTGTCTCTGGACTTAGCTTTTAGTTCTTGATGTTTGAAGCATACTTCTGACTGAAATAGTAACCCACAGCTCTCATATCTGGATGCAGGCCCTGGCTTTGTGTCACATATAACTGCACTGGCCACAAGGATGGGTATAATGATTAACATAAAACATGGAAATGAAAAACAGGCACTTCTGTTTCCATCTCTAAGTGTGTGAAACAAGGAGCTGGAAAGTTCAGACTTTCATTCTGCTCTGTGATAAGTCAAACTGAGAATTGTCCCAATCTCAATACAAGCAGTGTATCTCAGTCTAAAAACAGAAGTTTCTTGAGTGAATAAAGGCTTGTTGACATCAACTACTGCTTTTACTTTACTTACCTAGTAAAATGCATAGGAATATATTTTAAATGCAAGTATACTTAAGAAAAAAAATTGAAAAAAAGTTCCTCCTGTACTTATCTGACAAAATCCACATCCAAGATTTCATCCTTTCTCATTGCAATTAAGGTTCTCACTAGCATATAAGACAGTCAATTTACTTAATGCTCAGAAATCAGTGGCAGAGTATTTATTAGAGAAACACAGATACCTGCATTGAGAACCTGGCAGGGAAAGTGCAGTTCAGTCCTGTTTTAAAATTAGGAATTACCTGTAAGCCCCTGCACAGCTCTGTTCCTGAGGAGAAAAACAGTATTAAAACTCACATAAAAGGAAAGGACCCTCAAATAACATTGATTTTGCCACTATCAATTTAGGTTTAAAAAAATAAAAATCTTTGTGGATTTGGTATGAGAATGAAGTATGCAGAGGCCTGGGGTGACTGTCCCTCCTCCAAACCCCACACAGAGGAAGGGAAGGCAAAAAGCACTGGTGCTTGCAAGCACAGCACTATCTCTTTCCACACTCCTCAGAAGCAAAGCTGATGGGATTTCATCCTTTCTGTCTGCTAAGGGGAGGAGAGAAATGGACCATAGAAATTAGAACTGGGAAAGACCACTAAGTCATCCAGTCCATTTCCCTGCAAGCACTAGATTGTTCCCCATGGTGCGTTCCCAAATGCTTTTTCCACAGTAGATTTAAATGAATCAATTAGCAATGGGGCTTTCGACACTACCTTGGGAAACCATTCTAGTCTAACGGATGTCATTGTTAATAATTATCACCGGTTATTCAACCTGACTTTATTTTTTGTGGTTTCACCCCAGGTCCTCAGTTCTACTGCTCTAAATTTAGTACTCACCTCTCTCCTTGGGGTTTGCACCCTGCAGATGCTCAGAGACACTTAATACCACTTTCATAGGTGTTGCTGACCAAAGGTTTACCTATTTTATTTTTGCACTCTTTCTTTCCTGCTGGGTCACACTCCTCTGCAGCCCTCAGCAGTTTCCCCTGTTTTCTGGTTGCCACCGGGCTGGGAAACCCAGAGACTTACTGGAAAGATCTGTATAGAAACATCTCGCAAGATGGATCAGTGTAAGAGTCCTTTTTTTTGAGGCATCTGGTGATGTGATCAAACAGTTCAAAACTGGCTTGTGCTGGAAAAGGATTTTTCTTCTGGAGGAACTGAATTTGGAATTTGTTCATGAAGAAACACCCCATGGTAGTGGGACAGTTTATCATGCCTGGCTGTGAAAGGAGAGCCATGGCTGCTCTCAGACAATATCCTGCACAGAGGGATCAGAGATGAGGGCAGAGAGGACTGCGCCTCTGCCCCTGCTCGTTCACTGATGAAGATGAAGAGCACTGCAGAGAATAGCCTTCCCTAGGCAGAGCAGTCAGAGGCAGGATTACCCAACACATTAATAAAGGAAGAAAATACGAGACTGGCTCTCAAAGGCTCCCTCTACACCCTCTCTTTCCACAGAAATACAATATATTCACTTTCACATAACCCATAGTTTGACATCAGGAAAAGAAATCCCTGCACAATTCCAGGGTTTCTAAGACCACATTCCACCTATATCCCTAAATATCTTTAACCTCACTGCTAGCAATTCCTTTATTCCTAATATTTTCCAGCTATGTATCTGCCTTTTGTTAACACTTCCACTATTATATTTCATAAGCCCTTAACGTGCTTCTTCCTTCCCAGTTTTTTGGTCAGCCACTTCTTCACATCAGCCACTCCCATCCACCTCAGGGTTGCTCTTCAGGACACCCAGTTGTGAGCTATGGGATACAATCAAGGTACTCACTGAAGTCCCAGGCTCCAGTTTGTCACTAAAATGATCACGATCACCACCACTGGTACAGCAGAAAATGGAGAGAAAAAAATGAGCTGCAGCAGAATCTTTATGGCAGGCAGATAAATGGATATTGTTAATAGCTAGATGCAGAACCACTAATCATGCCTGCTGTACACAATCCTCCTTTTATGGCTATATATTCACTTTTTTTGGAGTCATGAGTGTGGTTTATTCTCCATGCAGAGCTGGAGACAGCATATCTCCCTGTGTCAGGAGTGCATGTTCTGCACTGAAACTGAAGGGCAGGGTACATCATGCCACACACCCCGGTCCCTCGACCCTCAGCTCCCTCCTCACACATGCATCTTGATTTCACTCCTATTGGAACCTCAGAAAAGAGGGGGTTGTAGACGCATCACCAAGTTACAGGATAAATGGACTGAAGGACCTGGGTAAACACATCCCTCATTTTTAACTATAGACCTACGTTGTGCAAGCAGTAACAAACAGGGGCAGTGCTTTCAACTCCTTTTCAGAGAAACGTGTCCTTTTCCTGCTTTTTTTCAGGGAGGAGATGGGGAGAAGAGCTCTTTGCCTCTTTTGCAGAAGTATTTTGCGTGGGACAATGCCCACCCCTGGGGTGGCAAGTGTAGCCTGCAGCCTGGCAGTGCAGTCACCCACAGGGAACGGGGACCTGCCTTGGGACAGTGGGGTGCAGAACTGTGCCCATAGCACATCCTCGCAGGCAGCTTTTCCAGCATCACTACCCTTTCATGTCTTGACTATCTCTTATTTCAGAATTAAAGCTATTCTAAGGATGTGGTAGAGCTGCCAGGAAAGAAGATAACAGAAAATAATACGGGACTTGTCAGTGCTATGTAGCATCAAGAAATTTTCCTTCCCTAAACAAACCTGAAATGGAAACCTGAACTTATTCAGCTACGAGTAGAGTATTTAAAAAAAAAAAAAAAAAAAAATCAAAAAAAACCCCACACTCCTCTGTGATCAGAGCTCTATTAAGCTGCCTCGAAAATTATTCCAAATACACTTTTTTGCAGATAACAATAGACAATCCTTTTGACTGATTTGTTTAAAAAGGTAAAGAAAGAGCATAAAATTATTGCTTATCAGAGAAAGAAGCAGCACCATTTAAAATAACATGAAATTGTACCCCATGAATTATTCACAAGGGCTGATGTTACACTATCATTATTCCTGGCTTTCCTTTTTACCAAATAGGATTTTCTGTTAGTTGTCTCCAACCCAATAAAAGAGGTGTGGGTTTGGGGTTTTTTTTAATTAATCAAACCTGATTTTTCTGACTATTTTTTCTAGTTTAAAATGAATACATTCCAAGCAGTGAATTTTTTTCACAATGTCATGTTGAAAAAAAAAAGATAGATTTCATTACCACTAACAGGGTCTAAAACATGCAGTGAAATAGACGCTTGCACACTGACTGGTGTTTCTCTATGCGTTGTGCCAGCTGCCAAGAAGCCAAGAAGTGTGATCCCAGTTGTATTCTGGCATTAGCAGCTGCAAACTTCGTCCTGTTCAATATGAATTAAGCTCACTGAATTTCACAGAAGTTCTCCAATATACAGGCAGTGTGATTCAGTTTTCTGATTGCACATAACTGTCAACACCTCTTGGAATTACCTAGGGATTTTGATTTTCCTTTTCCAACACATAAATATCCAGGGCTACAAATTTTATATTATGGAAGGTCTTAATGATCATAGAACACTGGAAGTGAGAGTAACTCTATTAAATTCAGTAGAAACATTGATTAAGACTAGCCAAAACTCTGGTTTTATTGGTAGAGCTGTGTCTCGAAGCAGATGGGTGTAGACAGTTTGCGTTGATGGCCATGGCTGACTTAAAAGCACAACTCATAACTGTAGTCCTTAAGATGTCAGCCAGTTCTCCATATCCAACTTACTTGCTGAGCAAATCTTCATATTTTTTGTTGTTTACTGTCTCTTCTGTCAGCATCTTTCTGAATCTTTTCTGTTGCAAGCTCCGTGACTGATATTTTAGGAGATCATGTAGATAAGACAGCACTGTTTGCTTTATGTGTGTAATAGCCCAGCTCAAGGCAATATGAGCATCCATGAATATATTAACATTAATACTAACAATTATCCTTAATTGGTGTGAGGAAAAAAAAGAGAAAAATTACCTCAAAAAGTTTAAACATTTTTAAAAGACAACTAGATTTCCTCTGCTTACCATCTTACAACTTGGAGAGTTTAGATTCACACGTTATTTGATTACTTTTAATAAGAGAAATCTTGCTGCAAGCATCTGTCTACAGTGTAGAAAGCTTTACTTCTGCTGGCTGTCTACAGGTCTTCAGAGTTCATGAAGAGAGGTTGGCAATACTGAGGTACAGACTACCCAAAAGCAAATATCTAAAATAGGCCAGATGAATCACCTCCCAGGAAAGTTCCTCCTGTTTGACTATAAAGAGAGTCTACAGCAATTGGCTCAGCTACAGACATCTAAACTCTAGTTATACAGAATAGCTGAAATTAATCCCACTGCTGGTGCCAACAAACTGAAAATGGCTTATAATAAAACCCCTTTTCTTTTCAATGGCTCAGCTATGATGTGAAAGTCTGGACTACCATTGACACACAAAAAATGAACATTAGTGGAGGCCGAGGTCACCCTGCCTGGCTGTAAGAGGAGACCCTGACTACTAGACCCCAAGGAGGGACTCAGGCTTTCAGCAGAGCACCAGAAAGACTCATTACCTCACCAGATCATTACACTGAAACTGTGATCAAATATGGCCTGTCATTTATGGGTACGTTTTTGTTCTATAATGCAACTAATTAATTTGTAGAATTTTTGAAAATAAAACATGGTGAATTCCCTTCTAACTCTCCTGGCTGTCCCCATCAACACAATGTTAACCAGGACCCAGTGAGTATGCTGACACAGCTCCCCTTTCCTTTCCTCTGCTCCATTTCCTTTTCAAATTGAAAACTATTAGGAGTCTTTAGGCAAATAATAGAAATCTATGCAGGTGCCTGTTATAAATCGTTCACTAGTTACTTTTAACCTAATGTCTCCTCAAACATTGCTTCACAGAAGGCAGCAAGGGAAAGAAATGCCTCATGAACTCTGACAATCAGTGAGTCAGGAGTTAAGGTCATAATAACATAGCCCATTTCTTCTTGTTTGTCAAATGACCTGAACACAGTTCCCTGGGTCTTTCATCTGAGATTGGCTCTCCTCAGTAAGAACACAGGTCTTGCCAAGAGCAATCCTGGTCTAGGACCATACCCTGCTGTACAACCCTAAGCAGGGAAGGTGGCATATGGCTGGTGGTGCCAGGTTAGTGCTATTTTAGGATTTTGCCATACCCAACACTATAGCTTGCCTAGGCACAACTTGATGATGTCTAGATCTGCCACATGTCTGAGGTTATATTAATCAATGTTTAGGAGGTAGCTTTACATTTATAAATAGAAATCACTTGAGAAGTTTGAAGTATTCTGCAGGTAAAATAAAATGGGTAGTAAACATTAATAATAAGAGTTAGTAATGACTGTTTTTTATTCAAAACAGACAAATGTACACAAGTGCCTATTAATTCTGAATCACTGCAGCAAGTATCTAGGCTCAAGAGTTGGAAATGCTGCATAAAACGCCAATATGATCAGTCAATGTTAAAATTCCCCTTCATCAACTAGGCTTCACATGTCTTATTCTCAGAGACAAATTCCTGCTATGCTCACTGGAAATAATATCAAGCATTTCACAGGGGATAAACCTCCAACTCCATGTATGTGTAAAACAAGGCATGCAAGAGGTCAATCTGTTAGCATATATGCTCTCAAACACATCGGGCAACTGTCAGGTTGTTGGAAGTATTTCTCTTCATGCTGGGTGCCCTCACAGGCAGCGTTGAATGGTGCTGCGTTGTCACAGATCACTTTCTCCATTTGGGTCCCCAGTGAGGTGTAAATATTTCACAGCTAATGCATAAGTCATGTACACCTGTGTTTCTGAGTGCCGCAGTAGTGAGACATAACTCTTGGGTATTTCTGAGCATGGAGGAACATGGATTATTTTCTGCCATTGCAAATGGAAAACACATGGAGACTTTTCATGTTTAACATTCAGGCCAGTCCATTGCTTCCAGCCCTAGGCAACATCTAAGTGATGTTCTGCAAACATGTACACCTTGCCAGGATTGGCAGACACCCCAGGCTGTGTCTATGTGTGACTACCTACTGGGGCCCCATGTCACTGAAAGCCAATGTATGGAGTTATTTCACCCAAAAATTAACACTCCAATCACACTCACTATTACCATATGAGTGGACACAACATCTAAGTGATGTTCTGCAAACATGTACACCTTGCCAGGACTGGCAGACACCCCAGGCTGTGTCTATGTGTGACTACCTACTGG
Source organism: Antrostomus carolinensis (assembly GCF_000700745.2). Lineage (NCBI taxonomy): Eukaryota > Metazoa > Chordata > Aves > Caprimulgiformes > Caprimulgidae > Antrostomus > Antrostomus carolinensis. Next base: position 43,635 of record NW_010296486.1, on the reverse strand, counting down.
GGCCCCATGTCACTGAAAGCCAATGTATGGAGTTATTTCACCCAAAAATTAACACTCCAATCACACTCACTATTACCATATGAGTGGACACAACATCTAAGTGATGTTCTGCAAACATGTACACCTTGCCAGGATTGGCAGACACCCCAGGCTGTGTCTATGTGTGACTACCTACTGGGGCCCCATGTCACTGAAAGCCAATGTATGGAGTTATTTCACCCAAAAATTAACACTCCAATCACACTCACTATTACCGTATGAGTGGACATTGTGATAGCAGACTTCATCAGAGGTATTCATATTATTGCTGCATTTATAGGTGTTGGGTGCCTGTGTGTTTAATTTCTTAATAAATCCAGACCTCATGGAAAATCCTGAGTGCATTCATCATCTTACACTGATGCTAGAAAAGAGAGAGTTAAGCTTATTTATGGATAAAATGTTTGAAATAATAAGAGACATCACACCGTGCAGTAGACTGATTGGGAGGGGTGAGTAGAGATCCTGGAGAGCAGGATGGCTTCCCCAGGTGGTTTGCTGTGTACTTGCAGAGCCTGGTGCTTTGACTGTGAGGTGAAGGGGGAGATGGGGAGGCACACTGGTGGTATGCTAACGTAAGAAGAAGGAAGCAACCGATCTCACTGCTCTGAGAAGGAGTATTGATGGAGGTCCTCAGGTGCAGGATGGAAGGTGGAGAGGCTCCTGGGTTTCTGAACGAGGGAATTGCCTCTTGCTGGTGTGCTTCTGCTTTGCTGGGGAAAACAAGGCCATGTGCATTGATAAATAAATAAAAGAGAACAAACAAAAACAAAAAAAAAAAAAAAAAAAAAAAAAAAGCTGATTCTTATCATGAACCTTCCAACCAAGAAAAATACAATATGCTGTTCAGGAAAGTATAGGCTACTTTTTGAGATGCTGAGTGGGACTCAAACACTTCTGTTATAGGCAGTGGCTCATGAAATGTTTGATGTTCGTCCCTGTGAAGGACACAGTTAGCTAGATGGACATGTGTCTGATCTAAGAGACTGGTTATTTTTCTCATGAAAGCAGTGACGCTAAAGCAAAGTGACATCAAAGCAATTCTAATGTACAGAGTATAAATACCTTTCTTTGTAGGAAAGGAGTCATTTGTCCACCTCTACTTTGTACTTAGTAATAAAACTGGAATAAATGCAAACACTTTGTAATTGCTTTTCTCCACTGCATTCCCCCACATGCTCCCATCTTTACCTCTCAGGTTTTCCAGATTGCCAGCTCTTTTAAAAAAAAAAAAAAAATAATACTCCCACGTACTCTGTTAGGACCACATTTCTAGTAACAAATAGAGATTAAGCTTCCTGCACAGGCATGCAGGGGTGTGTACTTTGTCACTAGTACCTATAGCAACTTCTGTCTGAGACTGTCACAACCAGGGGGTCAGGTGTCATTAACTGATTTTTTCACAGTACCTACACCACTGCCACAAATGTCACAATGCTGCAATGCCATAGTACTACTAAACCTTTTGGACTACTGATGTAGCTGTCATGCTGATATAGGCACTAGATAATGTTGGTATCATTTGCTATTATACACATTAAGCAAGGCAACTGTGCTGTAGCATGCCATCCACCACTAGTCCCAGTGCCCTGTGGAGACTATGAAGTATTATTGGTCCTGTTTACAAACTGGAACATCACTGGCAGCACCAACCCTTCATGTTTAAAATATACTTTCCTTCTTCATTCAGCTGCCTTCTCATATCACACCAATGGATCTTATGAGACAACATGGCCCCAAGAATGGTGCTTCCAACTCAGAAAAGCTCTACAACTTGGTTTTTTCTGCCACTTGTAGACCTAATTTGGTTTTAGTTTTTGTTACCCTTCTCTGATTTGATTGGTAATAAATTAAACTAATTTCCCCAAGTCAAGTCCATTTTGCCTGTGACGGTAATTGGTGAGTGATATCTCTCTGTCCTTATCTCAACCCATGAGCCTTTTGTTATATTTTCCCCCCTGTCCAGTTGAGGAGGGGGAGTAGTAGAGAAGCTTTGGTGGGCACCTGGCATCCAGACAGGGTCAACTCACCACACCATCACCATTATCTCGAGAGGAAATGGAGGAATAAAGCTGGTCTCAGTGATGAATGCTCCATCCCTGAGACCACAGTGGAAAAGGCACCGATGTAGCTGCTCTTGGAGAAACACAAAGGAAACTGGACTGAAAGTCAGATCTGTTTGTTTTCTGCAATTTTTAAAGAGCAGCTCCAGAGTTGTTGCTTACATTTTATTTAGTACTTATAGTGTAACAGCAATGAAACCTAACATTACAGGGAGTGTATGTTCCCACCAGAAAATGTCTTCAACAGCTCATAAAAACCTGGTCATTTACCAGCACTGCAGGAGATCTTTATTACTTCCCTGCAGCATGTGCTCTCCTATGATGTAGTTACTGATTTAACAAGCAAACTTCATGGCAAGCTTTTGTCTTGGAATTAGCAACAAGACTGAAATCAAGCTCTCATTCTAGTAACACAGAGATGTGAGATTCCTGAATATTCCAAAAGCCATATCATCACCTTTACAAGCATCCCATTAGGGTTGTCTGGGTTACCACATCAAAGCGTGGGCCGTGAGATCTTTAATAATTATGGCATCATACTCACCCCCAGCAATTTCACAGCCCTTTTGTTTTTCTTCCTACAGGTTTGGACATCAGGCAAGCTCAGGTTATTGTGCTGTCATCGGGTACCAAATGTATAAATGGGGAATACATTAATGACCAAGGGCTTGTGGTCAACGATTGCCATGCAGAAATTGTGGCAAGAAGGGCATTTGTTCACTTCCTCTACTCACAGCTGGAGCTACACTTAAGGTAATTGAATTCTGTTGATACTTGGGGAATGTTATACGGCCTTCAGTGGAACAGATCCATCCTCCAGACAATTGAACTATATGTTTCTTTAGGTTGTTTTTTCTGAGTCTTTGGCTGATGAAGGAACAATACACCGCACAGAAAAAAATGAGAGAGTTAGATAGTCTAGAGTGTTGGGTCATGAGCTTCTTGACTTCAGCTGATTTTCTTTCAGTAGCTATTAGATATGACTCATAAAGTTGGGTTTTATGAAGCCTGATGATTTTGTACAAATCTTTACGTGCAGGCTTATTAGCATCATTCACTGGCCAGCGACTGGAAGGCGGTCATTTTGCTCACTGCAGACATTTTCCTGTCTTCCTTGGTGCTGCTGAAATATCTCTAGGAAGTGATTTATTGATCATTAATGCCTTCATTGACTCACAAGAGAGCCAATGAGTGTTAACAGCACAGTAAACTTTGTGCCAAAGTCCAAGATGCTATCACTCACTCCTTCTTTATGATGTTTTAAAATGTTATAGCATGTAAGGTCATTACAGAAGACTTATTCTTCCTGTCTTCAGTCAAACCCACCTTGTTATCATTTAAATGGTTAATGGGTCATAGACTTGCTGGCAGCTGGTAACAAGTGGGCTACCACAGAGGTCTGTCCTGAAACCTCACTAATCATGTCTATCAACAGTCTGGAAAAGGCTACATAGTGCTTGTTTGTAAGCTTTGCAGAGGACACCAAATTGCAGGGAGGACCAGTCGATATACTTGAGGGCTGAGCTGCCATCCAGACAGGCTGGAGAGCTCAGCCAGCAAGAACTTTGACAGAAAACTCAACAAGGACAGATGGAAAGTCCCACAACAAAGAGGAAAGAGT
>NW_010296486.1:34560-39888 GCF_000700745.2 Antrostomus carolinensis | reverse complement strand
GAGACTGGAGCCTTACTGGATGGGGACAGGGTCTATAGGCAAACAGCAAGCTGAATATGAGATAGTAGTGTGCCTGGCAGCAAAGAGGGTCAACAGGATCCCGGGCTGTATGAAGACTCAGTCAAGGGATATGATCATCCCCTACTACTCAGCACGTGTATCTCACAATCTCACCATATCTACAATATCGTGTGCAGTTTTGGGTCCTCCAGTACAGGACATCAGCCATCTGAAGATGCAGAGGGCACCTGGACACTCAGGGGCCAGAGCACCTGGCACCTGGGGTTGAGGGAGCTGGGCCTGGAGGTGGGATGGAAGACCCAGCAGAACTTATATCAAAAATACAATGGAGATGGCACCTTTACCAAGGTGAAGAAGATGATGGACAACAGGCACATGCTGGAACAAGAGAAGCTCAGTCTGGATATTAGGACAAAATGTCCCCATGGAAATAGGCAAGTAGTAGAACAGGTCACCAAAAGGGTTGTGCAGTCTTCTTCCTGTATTGGAGGTTTTCAAAAGCTGGGTGGATAAAACCTTGAGCAACCTGTCAAATTTCTCTAAGCAGGAGGGTGGGCTAGAAACCTGAGGTCCTTACCAGACTGAACTGTCCTGTGATCCTATGACAACCAAGCAGAAGTGAAGCTGAGGTGGCATTTATTATATGGAAGGAAGGAAGGAATGAAGAAAGGAAATAATTTTTTTTAAAAAACCCTCATCTAGAGATCATTCTTCTGCCCTCTATTCTTGCTTGCATTTTCATATAATTTTATCTGAAGGCCATTAACGTCAGTGCAAAAATTCTCTTTGACTTCAGAAGGTTTTTCATTAGGTCGCAGACACAAGGAGCAGGATCTGAGCAGGGTCGTGTGTTCTTGTGAGCACCTATGTTACTGTTGCACCAAAGCAACAGTAATAGGAATAATAGTTATTTTCACTTCAGGCTGGATTTGAAGGCAGGAGAGTATATTGAGTAGATGAGCTTGGCTAACAAAGGGGGACAAGAGCCTTGAAGGATTTAATCAAAAACAATATTCTCTCTATTTCAGTCTGAACAGCTTTCAAGTTTACATTCAATTATTATATTTTCAGCCATGCAGCAACCCTAGTACTTGCTTTGTGCTACAGTGTCTTGGGAAACAAGTGCTACCACTGTATCTTAAACTATTGTATTGATCCACCTCCCTAACATGTTCAGTCATATTATTATTTTATTTGGATCAATGTTAACAGGCTTTTGTTAAGAGAATCTTCAGTGCAGCACAAACTCTCTTTAAAATAACTTCAAATCACTCTCTCTTCAGCCAAGAGCAGACATCACTGCTTCCCTGACCAGCATACATGATAAAAATCTCAACCAAAACTGTCAAGGCTAAGCACCTTTGAAATACAGAGATGAAGATATTGTTAAATCAGATTTTGTTTTCTTAAAGTCCACGGGAAAGCAAAACTATATGTTATAATATATTCTTCAATTCTAGCATTTATTTCTACACTAGGTTTTATACCATCATTGGGAGTTTTGTCATATAACAAGAAAACAGGGGTGTTCAAAATGAAATTAAAAATGCATTTTCTGTACATTGAAGTCACTTTTACTCCTTTTTCTCTAGAAAAAGAGAGACAATTCCCACTGGCAGGGAAATCACATGGTGCTACTGCATTGCTAAAAGGATAGTGTTCTAAGGACAGACTTGTTAACTCAGCTCCACTGGGACTCCCTGCACACCAGCTCCTCAGGCCTGGGGGTAACACAAGTGTGGTTTCTGCATTGTTATGCATTTGCATTAACCTAGTCCAAATTAAAGTCATCTCCCAGGCCAGAAACCTGTTGTACAAAGTCGTTTATGAACTGAGACCAAAAAGATTATTCCCTAACCCAAAAAAAAGAATGAAATCATAGTTCTTGCCTCAAAGAGCTTAAATTTTTCATCTCTCCCTATGGAACAGGCAAGTTTGTTCTGTGAATAGTATTCCCTGTTTTCCACAAATCTTCCTCCCACCAAGTCTACCCGCTCGATCTGACCTCCACAGCTGGATTTCAAACTTTGGGAATTTCTAACATAAGATTTATTCTTCTGTATGATACTGTCCTTGAAAAAGAACCACTTCTCCAGAATTTACAAATGCTGCCATTGACCTCAGTGAAAGCGAAACATGTACTTGCCTGAGCATAGCATGAAGGCTTCAAAGAGCAGGGACAAGGAGACTGGAGAAAGTGGGGGCCAGGAGAGAGAATGAGTGGCCAGGAGGGATGGATTCACTGAGTTGAATTTACTTCTTGGCACCTTACTTGAAATGTCTAAAAGTTATTCAGTCAACTGTGAACTAGGTCCCCAAGGGTCTTTTCATCACCACTGGAGAGAGATGGGGCTCTCTGGAGTGGGACTCATTAGGTGTATTCAAGTATCTGTTGTGAGTGAGATGAATTGCCATGAAATGGGGCAATTTTTTTTCCATTTGTATAAAGAGAGCATAGGGTTACTGCTTCAGATATTTAAACTCTAGAACAATCCCATCCACAAGTCCAAGTTGCAGCATTATGTAATTTACTTTTTTTTTTCCTTCTCTTCTTATTGCTAAGTGTTAGAGGTGTGGCTTTCCTGACTTTTCTTGGGAAAGAATTTCAGAATGGGAACTTTATCCTCACTAAGAAGCAAGGGTGAAAAATACTTCAAAAGAAAACTTTCTTTCAACAATTCATTGTCCAGAGCTTGACTTAAATAAAAGCTAAAAGCACAACTAAAACCTGACAGCTTCTAGCCAGTCTGATTAAAACCATTACCCCTCCCAGATTTCATTTTTATGACAACCATAATCCTCCAGTTCTCAACACTTTCACGAGAAAGATGAAAAGTAAGACATACATTTTCTGATGTACAAAAGAACGACATGAAAGACCTTTTGAGAAGCTTTTTCTAAAAATCACCATCAAAAAGTACCTAAATATCAGAGTCCCAATCTCTTGCAATGATGGCAGTAAAATTCACATGGATTGCAGTGGGATTATTTATACCAACTGGCCAATAGGGAAGAAAAGAAAATCCAACTCCTTTTTTAAAGAAAAATAAAACTAATAGTCTATGTTTAAAATAAACCAGTACCATAGCAGGCTTGCTGGTGCAGCAGCCCTGCAGGTGCTGGAGGGATGATTTTACTAGAAACTAAGTTCTTCCAACAAGTCAGATGAAAACAACTGTTTATTTTATATATAAAAAGCAAGGAACAGCCTTCATCCAGATCCAAAGTTTTTTCCAGGAAAACCAGCTGCTTGTTATACAGGCACTATTTCTTAATTTTGTCCTACTAACCTCTTAATGGACACAGCTCCTTCCCTTTTAAGCCTGCTGTTAGTTTCTGTAGATGCTGTGCTGTAACATGCAGTACTAGAAACTTCCCGTATGTCCGTTTACATGCTAAAAACAGCTCCTCTGCTTTTCTTTTAGAGGGCAAAGACTTGCTTCACCAAAACACTTTACATATCTTAAAATATAAGTACGTGCTTATATCTTCTTGAAGTCAACTCAAGACATATGCATGTGTTATGCTAAATAATGAACATAAGCACAAGTTTTGAATTTAGCATATTCTTAAATGTTCCTCTTGAATCAGCCTCCAAACCTACAGAAATTCATAGTGGGCAAAGGTTTAGGAGCAACTTCTGCCCTTTTAGCCACTGCCAGAGTGTGGAAATGACACTTTAATGCCACTTCCTGAATGAATGACGTTTGTGGGCTCACTGTGGGCTTCTCTCTCCATTGCTTTGTGCAAGTGTGTATGGCTGTGCAAGGTGGTATTGCAAAGGACTGCTACTGCAAACTCATTCTCTCCCTCACAGCTCAGAACGACTGTCCCAGAGGGAAGGCAGAAGTGTACTGGTGCTGGGGGAGAAATGACTCTGCAGAAGTGCATCTCATGTTCCACCTGGACCATTTTTCAAGGTCTCTGAGTCCTCCTGGGCTTCTTTGAAACCCACCAAGCATCCCATGCACAAGAGTCTTTGCTAAGCCAAGGCAGGCGGTATTGCATCTCAGACTTTCATAACAATACTCTCTGAGTTTCATTATTAAATCTATTCAGTTGCTGTGCAGGAATTAATCTCATGTGTGAGTGAGTTCAGCCCCCAGAAAACCACCCCAAAGGCAGGTCAGGACCATATGCAATACAGAGGATCTCAGCCTCCTGGAGGAAGAGTCAAGCTGCCTTGCCCTCCAGCCTTGCCATCTATTTTTAGAGCAGCTGTCTATCACCCAACCCATCAGCCGCATTGGCCACAGACCCTTCTTGATACTCAGGGACAGGGAAGAGAACAAGGTTAATCAGTGAAAAACAATAACCAGTAAAAATAGGATGGGTGCTGATTACTGTGAACTCCTGAAATCCAGTCCAAAGAATGACCGCTCCAACCCTACATAGCAACTGTTTCTACGCACAGCAGGCTGCCCCCCACTCTGGTGATGTTCACGTCATAATAGCAGGCGTTAGGACTGCACAGCTTTGTATTCTCCCAGCTGATTTTCCAGTGAATTACTTAAAATTAACTGCAATTGTTCTGAAGTCAAAACAGCAGGACTTCCAGGTATTTTATTATTTCAGAGGCTTGTATCAGGGTGGTAATATAATTAGTGCAGTTGGGAAATTCCACCACAGCCAACAGAAAATGAAGGAGCTGCATGTGGCACCCTCAGCTCAGCAGCCGATGTGGCTCCCTGTCTCTAACAGGTGAGCTAATGTGCCTGTAAATTCCCCCTGACAGCAAATGCATCCTGGCATCAAAAAATGACAAAACACCCAACCATGGAAGAGTGACAGCCAAACAGCTTCAATAGCATGGAGGCTGCACGGGGAGAAAACAGGCAGAGGCAGCTTGGGTTAAATCCAAGGACTTGCTCTAAGGCTGAGCAGAAAGCACCCCTGTTCACACTAGTGGGAGGTAAAGAAACCAGCAGAAATTGCTTTGGTTAATGGGTTGTCCTATAGTGGATTAATTGGGTAGGATACTGGCTTATGAAGAGCCTCCTAAAAAAATCATTACCTGCAAGTGTCATTCTGTTTAGAGATATTCCTACAAAAAGACCCCTGATTTTTTGAGGGGCATCGGAGCGAAAGGAATCTTTCATCATAATTTCACTAATCACATTTTCACCTTCAAAATTACAAACATGACCATCACCCAAATGTACTAGAGGCAGCTGTCTGTCAGAGAAATCACCCATATCTTCCCAAATGTAGATGATCTGAGGAACTGCGCGGCAGCGTATCCTTAATGCGAGCTATTGCTGCAAACTACAGGACTGGGAGGGTTTGGCCTCCCGGGCAGCTGTCGCT
>NW_010296486.1:29181-34529 GCF_000700745.2 Antrostomus carolinensis | reverse complement strand
ACTGCAAAGAGAAAAGCTTCATCTTAATAAGTATCTCTTTCAACTCAGCTGAGAAAAGCTCACACAAGTTTTGTCTCCACTTTTCAGTATGTCTTCTGATTTCTAAAAATGCCAAGTGACCAAGAGGACACTGCAGGCTTAGATGGAACACTCGTAGATGACTCTGGTTGAATGGGGAAGAAAAGTGGCACCTGGGGAGCAGGGATAGTTTGGCAGGGTCATAAAAACTGGGTGCTTCATTAGAAGCCCTTTTCAGTGGAGCATATAAACACACATCTCAGTTGCAGTGGTGTTAATGCGATTCAAACATGTGCCCCAGCACTGTGATAAGCAGAGCTGATTTGTTCATATGAGCGCCTAAGAGAACTTTTCCTTTCTTCATGCACTAAAACCTCTTTAAAATCAATGTGTTTATGCATCCCTGCATGTGAGGAAGGAGAGTTACCCTTCAAAAATCCACACATTTTATCATTAGAATATATTCTAGGTAAGCAAGCCAAAAGCACTTTGACAGTTTTGACCCCCTTCACATATTTCTTCACTTGGGGAAGCTTATTGTTTTTCTCTTCTTGTCACTAGGCAAAATATATGATGCCAGGTGCTAATAAAAACAAACAAACAGAGGGAGAAAACCAGAGAGAGAGAATGAGCAGAAATGTTTCTGATTTGGCTTGTAACAAATTACCTGGAACCTCTTTTGTGATCATAGCAAACGGCGAGAAGACTGGGAGCGATCAATCTTCGTGCGATTAAAAGAGGGAGGCTACAGGCTGAGGGAGAACATCTTGTTCCATCTCTACGTGAGCACTTCACCGTGTGGAGATGCACGACTCAACTCCCCCTACGAAATCACCACAGACTGTAAGAAAAAAATTTTCCCTCTCTTTTGTCCCCTTTGCGTGGATTTTTTCTTTTTTTTTTTAAGATCAGTTCTTCTTTCTTTGTTTACTTGCAGAAATATTTCACTGGAGAGCAGAAACACTACGAATTGTGTGGCATGTGTGTTCTGTGCAACTGGTGCTTGGTCCTGTGTACTGGGGAAAGGTGTGCAGGGAAAAGCAGAGCTGGGCAAAACAGTGGGACACTGCTCTGTATGCCTGAGACTCAGGGAATACATTGCCAACAGCCTGCAACAATACCTTGCCAATACATTGCCAACAACCCCTGAAGTAAATAAATGCCTTGGGAAGAGTCCACACGATCTAAGAGATGGTAGGAGCCATAGCTATGGCCTGGATGAGGGGATGAGGTCTCCAACTGGGGATGCATGGGCTTTTTTCGAGATTTAGTCAGTGCATATGGGTTGAAGGCTGTATTTACACCAAACCTGAACTGTCCAGGCTGCAGCAGCTGGAGTCTGAGGTAGAGCAATGATACAATTCAATACAGCTCATCTCTGGTGTTGGTCAAAGATCAAACTTTTCTCTAAATATCACCTGCCCTTGCAGCAAACAATGTCAAGACCCTTCTGGAAAGGATCCTTCCCAGACCATCCTGCCTATGTCAGACCAACTGCATAGTCACTGCATGGCAGATGGACTTGGATGGAGTCCACCATGCTAGCCTTGGAGTCCCTAGGCCCATACTTTCAGTATTTAAGTAGAAATATGGTTTTCCAGGGATTTCTCTTCTAGAGGTGATCCTGCAAGTGAGGCAAACAAATCAGGTCTTGAGCCAGGGTGTATGCCACTGAGAAACCTGCAGAGCTTTTTGTCCATGAAAAGACATCCTGTCTCCACCACATAACCCAATACTCTTGTCTCATCACTCCCCCAAGCATGCATGTCCTTGTCACTACCGCATCATCACAGAGGTATAATCTTGTTGCGTACCCACTGCACCAGCTTTGCCCCTGCCTAGCCACAGGGAATGTCCCCAACAAGGGACAAGGGACTTGAGAGATCTGTAGCTTGTTATCACACATCTCTCACTCCATGGTCTAATGCACAATGCGCAACGTGCACTCTTCTCTCTGCCCCTGGGTATTGCTTGTCATCCATGCATTTTACAGTGCTGTAACACCCAGAGTGCTGGCTGCCGAACGTACATATAATGAGAAATAGTCCTTGCCCCGACTACCTTGAATGTGAAGCAGGCAAGACAGAAGAATGGATGGAGGAGAAAGTATAGACACAACAATGTAAAATTAATCATCCAAGGTCACACAACAACCTAACTTCCTCACAGGCAAATCCATCAGATGGTAGTTTCACTCCTGGTTCTTACTTATACAAGTTATTTATTAACGATTACGTATTATTCTCCTCAGATGGGAATCTTTTTGTTGTGTGTGAAGGAGCAGCTTGCTGGGGTGAGAGAGCAGAACGCACCTATTCAGGATGGAAATACACTTCCTTACTTGACATGATTTCTACATTCTGTCAGCAGGATATATAAAATGAAGAAAGCAAGTAAACGTTTAAAAGGCAAACAGCAAATTGACAAATTCCTGATGAGGAAAGAGCATCATCTTAAAAACAAAATTCAAAATCAAAAAGGAAGTACCTATAAATATCATAAAAGAATAGTGATTTTGGCCTCCCACTTTAAGTGTGTATCAAGAGATATCTAAAAAGGCTTTATATTTGGTTAAAGGCCCTCATGTTTCCCAGAAGGCAGGATTCCTGGGGCACTTGTCATGAGAAGTGGAAGCACCAAAATCTGTAATTATTTTTAAAACATGGTCCATTCTCCAGAACAACCAAAGACTACCCGGGATGGATTCTGCTCTTTCATGCCTGAGGAAGCGGGTACTTTGGGCAGCTGACGGACAGAGCTGCCTATCAATATGCAGCTGAACCCCGTCCTGGAGGTGAACCGTACTTGGCACATGGATTGCTTCAAAAAGCACATAAATCTGCCAGGTAATAACAGCTTCTTTAGATAGCAGTAGATACAAGAAGTTGCATTTAAAAATATATAAACACACAATATCTGGCAGTCATACAGTGTAACTTGTAGGTGGTCACAAAAACAATTTCCATGTTGGTTTTTACACCAGTTACTGTCCCGATGCAGGAGCTGACGAAGAAAGGGCTGTGTGGCTTACTCAAGGTTACAAAGTGATTCGGCAGCAGGACTTGAAGGGGCACTATATCTGGTTTGTATTTTGCTCCTTTGAACAGATCTGTCTACCTTTGTCCTGTGCTCTTAAAATAATTTAGCACTGTATAAAAAGCCATGTTGCCAAAAGCTGTCCTTCAGTGAGATAAGCATTTCCTTTTAGGTGGCATTATCACAGAGACATCTGGGAAGATAAGTATTTTATAATGTTTATCATTCAGATCTTCTCTCTTTTTTTTTTTTTTCACTAAAGAAATAACCTTTCTTTCATCCAGTAATGACAAGAAACTCCAGATGAATGCTGTTTCATTTCTTAAACAACAAAGAAGCCTCTCCTAGAGCTAGCACAAGCCATCAAACGGTACTGATTATTCTCTAAAGATGCATTAACATTTAAAAACGGTGTCTCGCCATGTGGTTTCTGGTTTTGCAAAGGAATATGATAAGCCTTTATCAATATAGGGAGTGAGTAAAATCCACTTCTCAAATCTCCTTCCAAAAATTTCCTATTATCAACCGTGTCTTCCCAGCACCCTCAGGGAGGCCTCACATTTCCTTCTTATGAGCTTTGTTCTGGTAAGGGAGGAGATAAGCTAGCATGCACTTGAAACTCAGTTTACGTCTTACTAGCTAGTGCAGGGTACCAAGTCAGCAGCATGTGTAAAAGTCCAACCTTACCATGGTTCATGTGAAGAGCTGCAATGCAGAGGAGAGGTCCAGGAAGCCTGTACTCATGCCGGGTTCATGAAGGAAATTAAGAACTTAGGGACAAAAATATAAAATCTCGCTTTGATTTGCAATGATGCCCTTCTTAGATCAAGGGTGAGCTTGACTTTGTTGATACACTCTTAGGCAACTCTAAAAGAGAGACAAAATCCAGCTGGACCAGGGCTGTTCTGAGCATGGAGGAGTTTTCTAGCTCTTCTGTGGTATCTGTAGGTCAGGAGGCTGTGAGAGCTTATAGGGGGATTCAAGTGAAATTGAAGCTTTGGGAGAGGCAGATACAATCCAAGAGAGTAGAGGAGGAGGCTGAGGGGAGAGGTATAGGAACGGGTGACAGCAAGAGAGGAGACCAGCCAGTGTCAGTGGTGTTGCAGGAATAGGAGGCTGGGAAATGCCAGAGGGGTTTCTGACAGCTGTGAGATTTTTTATGGGTTTGTCCTGGATCATTCTCTCCAGCCAGTCTCCTTCCCAAGACTCTTTTATCTTAGTCATGTTCCAAGGTCACCCACAAGGTTGTAGCACAGCTACATGGTGAAGGGGCAGCATGTTCCCAGTATCCTCATCACTCCCTAATTGCTCCTTCACATACAGCTTCTGCCCCTGCTTCAGTTCAGTGCTGTAGGTCAGGAAGCCTGGGACATCTTTTCTGGTATTGCCTCCTTTTGTGTACAAGATATGCCTGGATTCCTGACTTCTCCTGAGGGCAGTATCACAGCACCAAGATAACATGGGTATTCTGGAGGTCTCAAGGGGGGTGATGCTTTACTCCACTCTGGTGAGACCTCACCTGGAGAACTATATCCAGCTCTGGAGTCCTCAGCATAGGAAAGACATGGATTTGACCATAGGAAAGACATGGACTTGTTGGAGCAGGTCCAGAGGAAGGCCATAAAGATAATCAGAGGGATGGAACAGCTCAACAAAGAAGAAAGGCTGAGAGAGTTGGGGTTGTTCAGCCTGAAGAGAAGGCTCCTCTGAGACCCTATTGTGGCCTTTCAGTACTTAAAAAAGGCCTATAAGAAAGATGGGGGCAGACTTTTTAGCAGGGTCTGTAGCAATAGGACAAGAGGTAATTAAAAGAGGGTACATTTAGATTAGATATAAGGAAGAATTTTTTTTACAATGTGGATGGTGAAACACTGTCACAGTTTGCCCAGAGAGGTGGTAGATGCCTCATCCCTGGAAACATTCAAGGTCAGGTTGGATGGGGCTCTGAGCAACCTGATCTAGTTGAAGATGTCCCTGCTCACTTCGGGGGGGTTGGACCAGAGAACTTTTAAAGGTCCCTTTCAACCCAAACCATTCTGTGAGTCTATGGTTCTGTTTTCCATTAGAGCACACACACTCCAGCTCATGAGGTGGAGTTGCAGCCATGGGAGCCGCTAGCCCAGTAACATTTGTTGTAGATTTCACACCTTCTTCTGAGTCTAGGGCAAACCACAGAATAATCAAAGCCTTGATTTGCTAAAGTGCCTTCCTAGCTAATTTAGGGCTTCTTGACTTATTGGCTGTTTTTTAAGAGCCTCTTGAAAAGCAAAATGAATTGCTTAAAAAATTGAGCT
>NW_010296486.1:9634-29158 GCF_000700745.2 Antrostomus carolinensis | reverse complement strand
TCCCTGGCAGGATTTTACCTCATTGTCCACCTTCCTTCTAGAGATTCACTTCCTCTTTTACTACATGGATTGCCAAAGAGACAAACAGAATCTGCCCCAGGGCTTGTCTCCATTCTTCTCCCCTGAGCTGCTTTTCTATCTCTTGCTAACATGCTGTATTGCCTTGTACCATTGACTTCTTGATAGCCCAGCTCCTGTTTTATCCCACGCTCCCTTTAGGTCTGAAACACACCATTGCATCTGCTCCACATGGGGTCTTCCTCCTGCTTGTCTATTAACCTACAGCTGTGCTGAAGCTCTCATGCACACACATTTGACAGAGCTCTCATCTAAACAGGATCCACTTGCAACCACATGAGCTGGATCATTGCCTTGGTAGGTGATGTGATGGGGAGAAGGTGTGCAGTGCAGTTTTCAGAGAAGTTGAAGAACTGAAGAGCACCCAGAAAGACAAGTTTGCCCTTTCTATTTCAAGTGTGCTTTCGCTCTGCAAGCCTGTGCTTTCCCTGCCTGTGACTCCGGCTGCTGGATTTTCAATCCCATTCTCCAATAAAACGTTCTCTGAAACTATCTCAAGGGGTTGCCCTGATCACACCAAAGACTCAGCACTCTCTGTTCACATGGGGCTGACCCATACTGCATCAGTATATGATCCTCAGTTCAGAGTCCCTGGAAGTCATATCCTGAGCACACTGGCTGGAGACGATCAGATTCAAATAGAAGCCATCTAAGGACCCTGTCCATGTCCAAGAGATGGCTTGATCTCCTGCGACTGTCAGGAGACTCCCAGCCCCAGAACTCTGCATTCAGTATCCTGCAGGCAGGTACCAGGATGCAAATACAATGAGGATGCTTATGGCACCAGATAGGCTAAAATCCCTCCCAAAACCATTGGGTTTGATGAATACCCAAGGCAAAGAAACCTGTACCTTCCTTCTGCCAATCCCATGTTTTGTTTAAATGAATAATTTCTGTTCTTATGAGTAGATGCTAAGGGTGGGGGGAGGGGGGGAAGGACGACATTTCAAGAACCATGTAAATAAATCAGTGGTCTGAAAAGAAATTAGATATCTGTAACTACAAGAAAATGCAGGACCTAAAAAATTGATATACTGCCCTTATTACAAAAATAGAAGGTAACCATAGGTCATCCCTTGGCCTTGGACACTATTATTTGTTTCTGTTGTACAAGTGCTCTCAGGTATTGTATCGCTCCATCACAGGTACTGGCCTGCAGCAGCTCGGGAGACCATATTGGAAATTTGTAGCTATTCAGTGTGTGGAGAAGCTTCCTCCTAGGTTGTAAAGTGATTTTATGCTGATGAATGGCCCGTCTGTGGAACTGGGATGAAGGTGCATTATTTTCCTATTTTTCATATGACTGAGCAGAACAATACCTTGGGGGACCTCAGAACAAAATTATCATAGAGAACCATGCCCAAAAGTAACACGAAAGAAAAAAATGCATGCAGCACTGTAGGCTGTAACACTGAACACTGCCTCGGGAGAAATAATCCTAGCACTGGGTGAATTATTGTGGCCAGTCCAGGTTGCTTTGTCATGTAAAGGATGCTGCAGAAATTGCAGACACAGCATGAGGCTGTTGGATTACTTCAGGGGCTAGAGAACTGGTTATTAAAGAAGTTGAGGAGAAATTGTCCTTTCATTTCTTTAAGACTGGACTGGGATAGATCCAAAAGGTTTGGGTTTGGGGTGTGAGCACAACACCCTTTATCAGCCTCCTTTGAGATCAAGTCCTGTTGAAGTGATGGCCCCTTCCTGCAGCTACCGCTGACACAGCCTCAATTTACCCAAGCAAATACAGAGGAAACGCAAAGACTTTGTGCAGTTAACTAGAAGCTGGTCTGTCAAGGAGCTTATGTCCCTGCCCAGGTCTGTTAACAGTCACCAGTATTGTGTGTAATTGCTCTGTTTTCTAACTCAAACCTCCCAGGCTGCTGAAATGCTGTTTCAGAGTGTGGCTGCTTTCACTCAAGTCAACTTGGTAGGGAAGGGATGGTCACAGGCCTATCCCCTCTGGTTAGTGCTCTCCATCACTTCCACACATCACCTGTGGCTGGGAGCAGAGGTGAAGTGTGCTTCTGGCCAGGATGGGCAAAGATGATGGCAGAACCAAGCTGAGGTGTAGTGGTCCTCAGTCCCCGTGAGCACTGCAGGTCTGAGCAGTGGTCTGAATTAGCCCAGGGGTTCCCAGGTGTGGAGGTGATGCTGCTTGTAGTCAGTTCAAAGATTTCTTCCCAACATCCAACATAAGTCCATGCTGAGACTGTGGAGAGCCTTATTCTTCTGGGGAAGGTGGGCAAAGGGATTTCAGGAGAAGGAAGTGTGGCTGAGAGGGATCAGTGGGCCCCTGGGACAGTAGAGCCACAGTGAGGATGGAAAAGTTTGGGAGGGGTGTCTCATGTTCAGTTTTGATGGGGGAGTGGGTGAGAGACAGCAACATAAGGCCTGTGAGGGGTGGGGGAACTCTGGAAAGCTTTGGGATGAGTTGAGCCCCTCTCCCTTTTCCAATGCATGGCACCCACACAGGACCTGCAGGCACTGGTTTGAGCCATTTCAAACGCTGCAAGAAGCTTTTCCTCCCCTGGCATCTCCTACTTACTCTCTGATTGTCCAAGGCTGCAGGGGAGGGAGACAATGGAGGAGGGAGGAAAGATTCATGTCAGGAGGACCAGAATGAGTAGAGATGGGAACTGCCCAAGTCCTTTGCTGTGAAGGCTGCAGCCCTTCTGATGCTGCCTGATGGAAAAGCTGCACAAGCAGTAGCTGTTACATCTCCATGCTCAGATGGACCCATTGCTCAGACAGAGCAGCAGTGCCAGAGAGTCTGCAAATATGTGGTCTGTGTGTTCTCACTACTGGAAATCCCATCACTTTTAGTAACCCAAAGGAGAGGTCCAATGCCCTACGCAGCCTGCCATGATAAACCTTTTGCCAGTCCCTAGGGTCATCTCTAGCCCCTAAACCTGACAGAGAAACCAGTGATCTCCAGGATTAGAAGGGCTTTGAAAGCACTCATGGTTTTATTGTTGTTGTTACCATTCTAGAACCCATAATGCAGTCTGAAAGAGGCTCTTGTTGGTCTACATTGGAAGTCCTAAAGCTTTCAATGCCAATTAAACAACCTGTGAAAGTTTGCTATTGCTTCATATTTCATTATTAGTCTCCGCCGGGCTGAGTAGTTAGGCTTTTAGTGCTAAAGCAGACTAGTGAATATTCACTTCAATTCATTAATAACTTTCAAGTCTCAAAGTACAGACTGGCTGGAAAGAATTCAAAACCTGACAGCAATTTTTTTTTAAATAAAATAATTGTGTGGAACTGGGATCACACCCTGTATTTTTCATGTCTTCTGGCAAGCAGCACAGTAACAAGAGGTAGAAAAAACCCTGTTTCTTTTCCTTCCATGCCTAGTTCAGGATGAGCTTTTTCATTCAAGGCCACTTAGCCTCAAAGGAAAACTTGAACCTGCATCTCCCAAGTCCTGGATCAGGGCTTCAGTGAGTTCACTACCAGCTGAGCTAGGCAGTACCCTTTCTTCAGTTTCTGTTATAGAAATTTGCCAGAACTGATACATCATGAGAAAACTCTTTGGCTTTGACAATGCATTAAAAATGTCCCAATTCTCTCTCTTTGTGATATTTTTTGGCTGCTTTTGCTTATTTGGGTTTTGTTGTTTCAGGGGGAGTTTTAAAGTAGAAAATAAGATTTTTTAGAAGGATATGTCAGTGCAGTGTGTGCCTATCTGGGAAAAGAGAAAGAATATGCTGGAAACTATGGATTGCTCAAAGCCAGCATTGGCCACAGCTTTGAAAAGCTTTCATGTAAAGCAAAATGTGTTTGTTAGGATTCAGGAAAACAGGTTTCCACAGCTATAATCAGATCCTAATGTTAACAGAATGCTTGAATCGCCAAAGGGAATTGCACTGTATTTATTGATTCTGCTTTGTTATGGGTTTTGCTGCTTTGTAAACACTGCATTTGGACACAATGTTCGGATGTGATAAAAAGGCTACATTAATCAGCAAAAGGCCATGGCTGAGAAGCTTTTGGAGTAGTAGTAGAAAATTTCACCAAGAAAAACTGTTTCTCCCCAGATTTTTTCAGCCCAAAGAATAATGACATCTGAGGTTCCCCAAGGTCCTCTGCATAAGGGATTAAGAGATGGCACAGCTCCAGGACACAGCTGCTCCAGTTGCACTCCCAACATCCGATACCCTGCTAGAGATATGCACCTAATCATGGAACATATTTTGGGTGGAACAGTTCAAAACATAGTTGGGAAAAATCCCTGGGGGAAAAAAACTCCACCCCCTCAAATCTAATTTACTCTAATTTACCCTTCCATTGAGTGGGAGACACAGGTGAAGTTCATACTGAGTTTTATAAAGCTTTTTAGGCAACTGCAGGTCCAGTTAAGATCTCTGTGGGACTTTTGAAAGTCTTCGGACTCTTGGGGAGTTTCTTAGGGTCATGTGAAGAGATAAATCTGAAGATAGGTGCCTAAGAGTGACAAAAAATTTCATCCTAACCTTGACTCTGCTGGTACTTCTCTAGCTAGACTTCAGCAAATCACCTCACTCTGGTCATTTCTATTTCCATACTTGTAAAATGGCAATAAAAGGTATCCAGCTGTCACAACTTTGAGGAAGGGTAATTAGTGCTCAGAGTAGGCTATTAAAATAGAAAATGCTGTATGTTGTGAGCACTATTATGTCATTATTCAGAATAATTTAGTATTTACAATCCATAGATTTTTAATGCCAACAGGGACCATTTCCTGATCTAGATTGAATTTTTCCAGCCAGAGACCGCAGGACTTTACTCAGTAATTTCCATCTACAGCTCCAGAAGCTGAGGTTGCACTAGAGTATGTCTGGTGACACAGCAGGAACCACAGCCTCTCTAGGCTCATATCAACTGCAGAGGGACTCAATATCTGTCAATATTATTGGCAGATTTCTGTTGTTTCTGTCTCACAGGGTTCATTTTCTGTTTTCATATTTTTGCTGACTTCTTTCACAACATTTCTCTTAAATCACTCTTGAAGATTTCAATTTCCAAATAACAACAAAAATCCCAAAGCTACATGAATAACAGCACATTTTGTTGATAAAAGAAAGAGGATTATGATGAATAACACATTCCCTTTATGTTTGCGTAAACTTTTTGATTAAAACATGGCAGGGGAGAGAATTGTCACCAAATGGGCAATTACAGTGATGTTGACAATTTTTCACACAAAGTATATTTAAAAGATAAAGACTAGCTTTGAGAGAAAACATTTTTCATTTTTAAAAAATAGGAAGAAGATACAATGGTGCATAGCTTAGGACATAGGTAGACAGCTGGTCCCCACTGGCCTCCTATTGATGGGGCATCTCGCTCTCCACCTGCAGCCTCCAGCCACTGCCCTGGCTTTGCTGGGCTGTTGACTTGGATACCAGCAGCAGCTCCCCACACTGTCAAAGATGAGGTGATTGTTACTGGAGATCAGCTAATGTGCCTCTGTGGCTGGTGACAAGGCTCATGAAGGCTTCAGAGACAGTTTTCTCCGTCATGGAGTTCAGCAGCCCTTTGCTAGATTTCCAGACTTTGCTCTGCAGGGGCAGCTGCGCTTCCAAAGCAACAGCACTGCACATCTGATTTTAGATGAGAGGAGCAATTAGTAATTAAAAATAATAATCTTGAAGTGTTTGAGTTGTACTTTCCTTGATTGCCACATGCACAGAATCTTAATTCCACTGATAAATCTTGTGCTTGTGGCTTCAACATACTAATGCACTTCTACTGCAGGGCAGGCTGGAATCTGCAGCCTGGGTTTGTAGGTAGCATCAAGGATCTCCTCCATGCCTGACCCAGTACTGCTCATTCCTCTTTGCCTGTAATAGTTATTTATAACTCTCAGAGGAAATGCTACATGACGTTATTGCCAACAAATTGTTTTAAAGATAATTTTTACTAGTTACTCACATGTTGATACCAGGGGTTCCTCAAAGACAGACATTAGAGAAAACTGGTTTGTAGGGTACATATTTTTATCTATTTCTCAGATTAATATTTTGATCCAAAGGGGTCAAATCTTGCTGAGAGACCAGGGCTTACTTAGACATTACTGCAATGGCAAAATGGGTTTCATGTGTTAGAGTGCTATTCTCAACTCTAGCAGTTACTTTCATAAAGGTATTCTAGCACCTCTCCCTAGGGTAAGCATTCAACACATTTTATATTATTCTATAAAAATAATAAAAAGTCTTTGTAAAATGCTATGTCACCTGAACAGATGAAATTTTGCCCCTCAATGATCATATCTGAAAGTGTTTTGATGGACCCAAATGAAGAGTTTTCATTGAAATACTCAATGATGAATTTTACTATGACGGAGTACTATTCTCACACCCTTCCTACAGTTGCTATCTCTAACAACACAGCTCAAACCAAAAATCCTAATTTAATTAATAGCTACTTAAAAAAAGAAAAGGACAAATAATACAGTCACTTCCTTTCTGTTCTTTTGCTTTCAAACTTCAAGTTCTTTCCATCACTGATTCTTCTTATGGATTAAACACCACATATTGATGAACTATGAATGGGCAAATTACCTTTGCTTTCACACCTTGTCTGTACATCACTTGAAACTATTGGCAGATGAAAAATTATGGAAGAAGCAGAAAGATTCAAAAATGCTATTTGAAGATTAATGCTGAGGAGAAAGAATAACACACTGAAGATAACATCTTTTATCAAGTCATGGTACACCTGATTGCTGTCCAAAGCCCAGATTTCAGGCAAAAAAAAAGATGCAAGGAGTAGGGAAAAGGTAAAGAAGTTCAATTGCAAATGTTAATTTTGGTTCCACATATTCAGGTGTCAAAGATTTTGTAACACTCTCAGATAAAATGTGTATTCATTACTTATATTTGTATATAAGGTCCATACCCCAGATCTGAACTGAACTCTGCCACAACGTGATAAGTGCTACATGGCTCTGGGAGTGAGCAGAACAGCTCCCCTGGGGCTGCTTTCAGATGCAATAGGCCTCCTGGCCTATAGTTTAAAAGCTTACATTGAGTTTCAGGGGTTCAACTTGACGTAACTTTCACCTGTGCAAGGCAGGTGCTTGTATTCCCTCCTGGAAGGATGCATCCCTACACTTGCCGTGGAGGCAGCTCTGTAGACCCTCAGACAAGACAACTGCTTTTACTTGCCCAGCCCTCAGTGTGATGAATCCTACCATATTCTTTTTTCCTAAATCCAGTCTTCTTTCAGAATATCACTAAAGTTTCTTACTTTCAAAAGCTGGCCCATTGCATTTTAGCCTTACAATCTGCTGGTTACTAAAGCACGATGCAGCAGAGGTTTACCTGGCCAGCCACCCTACCCAGTGAAGGAGACACATCCAAAGAAAGCCTTCAGCGTGCTGTGATGCTCATTTCAACATTTCCAGAAGTAGTAATATTGTACTTTTATTCAGCATCTGCTTGAGGAAAGTGCATCTCTCATAACCATCAAAATACAAAGGCAGCCAGATGTTAACACTTCTCTTTCCACCCCTTTGTTTCAAACCGCTCTGAGGAAGCTTTATAAACCATGCTGATGAATGAAGGGTCCAGCACCAAAAAAAATGCAAGATAGGCTGTTTTATTTCTTCTTTCATGAGGAGAGAACAGCCTCCACTGAAGCAGGGAAATAGAAAATGTACCTCTGAGGCAGTCATGCAAAATTTCAGACAGAGCCTTACTCGTGTGATTCTTTTTAATCACCATCCATTTCATCTTCACTCTTCAACTAAATAATAAATACAGAGTGACTTTTTTCATTACCATTTGAGCCAGAGCTGGTCCTGGAGAAAATATGAAAATAAGGGGTGAGCCTTCAAATCAGTGGGTTTCACTGATTTTAAATACAAAGCACCTGTGTAAATTTCTAATCCAATAATTAATAATCCAGCACCTTTTTATTTTAGGAACTGTCAGGAGTAATTTCCACATCTGAGTGTAGCACACATCATAAATCCACTCCAAATGATTTTTAAATTTGTCCTTTCCAATTCCTGTTTGAAATGACATTTTGTTCTGGTTGAAGTGGCATCCTCAGACGTCTTCTCCCCTGCAATTAGCTGAGATTAAGCAGTTGGAGAACTAGCACAGCAAAGATCAGAATTGCTCAGTCCTTGATGCTTTGATCATACTGAACAGCAGAACAGCAGTAGGCTGTAGTTTGTCACTTTAAGTTGTATTTAAAAAATTATTCCTGAGACTGCTTTAAAATGATCCATAGAAGGCTGTGCCAGCAAGTGGACTGCATTTTTTACTGCTGGCAAGCAGTTTCTGCGCTAATGTCTGTCTGCAGCTTCAGTGCAAAACACTCAGAAACTCATTTTTTTCTTTGTTCAATATTTATATCTTCCTGCACTGCTTAATGACATGCTAAAAAAGAACTAAGTGCATTCCAATTTCAGATGTGGATTTATTTAATCATTGGCAATCTGAAAGTGTGTTATTAGTATTTTATATAAACATTATGGTTCATCTTTTGGAGCCTGAGTGCCGGCTGCCCCAGCAATGTGAGCAGCCTGAGACAGGCAGTACAGCACAGGGTTTTAGTCACACCCTATCCATTGAATTTAATAGCAGTTGAGCAGCTAAAACCCCTTATCAGTGCTGTGGAAGTGTATCCCAGGGTGAGCGTGCACTGGCCACAGCTGCCTGAATCCTATCAGCTAATACTGTCTGCTTGGCTGCACCCTGGGTAGAACGCGCATTTCGGGGAGCAAAGTTTGACACGTGAGCTGAGTTAATATGAGATTTGGAAACTGGGATGATCTATGCATTCACACACACTTCCTAAATGCTTTTTAAAATTTTATTATTCAGTTTCAGGTACTTGCAGGCCAGGGCACAAATGCTACAATAACAACTAGACATGGAGTACTTTGACCTTTGTACTTCCTTCAGTCCTGAGGTAAACTCAGAAGACCAAATAGACAAATAAAAAATCAAATAAGCAGACTCCCCAGACTCACAGGAATGTTTCAGATCTGTCTCCCCTCAAACTGTTGGCCTATGCTTTCAATTCCCCAAGTGCTCAACAGTTGTTTGCAGTACTGTTGCTTTTTCTTCCCCTGAACTGGCTCCTTATCTCTGTCAGCACATTGCAAGATGTTTGGCCCCTCACGAGGTAATATTTACATAGTGAAATCAAAGCCACATAAATGATGGGCTACTGATCTTGTCATGCAGTCGCCAAAATTCCCTAGCAGTTACCTGTCCCCTTGCATGTACGCAAAATGTAGGCATGTCAACATGGTGAACTGTCTGAAAAAGAGCATAATCATAGAATGGTTTGGGTTGGAAGGGACTTTTCAAGGCCATCTAGTCCAAAACCCCTGCAGTGAGCAGGGACATCTTCAACTAGATCAGGTTGCTCAGAGTAATTTAGGAGACCAATGCACCTACAGGGGAAGGTCAGAGAAGGAGCTGAGAAAGTGAAAGGAATGTAAAGAGAGATGGGAAATGGGGAGAGAAAGGTGTAGCAAGAGAAAATATTCTTCTTAAAAAAAAAAGAGGCAGAAAGAAACACTAAAAATTCATTTTGTCCTGGGGGATTTCCAGCAGGTGGACTCCTGTGGTAGATCTTTATTGAAAGGATAGCATCTGTTTTTCATAAATAGTTTTTGAGCAGTACCTCTAAATGAATTTGCAGAAGAAGGAAGCATCATTATCTTCACTATACCTGTGGGAAAGCTTAGGAAAAGGGAACTGATTTGCTTAAAGTCAAACTTTCTACCAGCCGAAACAGCAATAGTGTCTTGAGTCACCCTTCACTGCTTCCCTGGCAGAGATCTAGCTTTGCCATGCCATCAGTTCTCAGTGTGTGCAAACTAAGGCAAAGTGGGTTTGCTATGTGTTTCTCGCTGTTACTCAGCTAGATGTGTTTGCTAAGCAGACATGATCACTTTCTTCTTTTGTTGTCCAAATTTCATGGTACCTACCCCATAACTCTGTGGTTGAATAACAAAAGATGCTGTTCACCACTGCTTGAAGTTTTGAAAAAACTAGTTTCCCCACAGAGTCCCAAGAAAAATATGGATCAGTTCCCAGATAGTTAATCCCATCCAAAGAGCATCCTCTGAATGATACTGCAGGAGGCATCCCAGACAAGAGGGATGAACAAAGGATCAGCACACTTGGCCATGAAAATGGTTGGCACAGCCCAGCAATTTGAGGGGAAAGGGATCTGAAACATTTCTGAGACTTTGTCATTTTTACTTAATTAATTTTTTATTTATCCATTGGCTCTTCTCAGTTTCCCTCAGAACTGAAGTTTGAGAGGCCCCAATACTCAAAATCTGGTGGTTACTGCAGCATCTCAGTTTATGAGGCACAAGGACCCACCACATCCCCCACTGGATCACAGTTGCTGCTGGGGATGGCAGTGCAGTAACCACTCTCCCCCAGACTCGATTCCTGAAGTAGTACAAATAAACCTTACAGTATTTTCAAACATTTTGGATATGATGGAGCCTGGTTTTGGAAGGGAATTGGTTTTGACCATGGCCAATCCAATTGATACGTGATCCAGCCCACCTCTGGCACACACATACCCACCTTAAATGTTAAAAACGCAGGGAGGAAGCTAAGAAGCAACGATCAGTGGGGGCTCAGCCGCCTGTCTGCTGGCAGATCACATCTGACTCTGCTGTTCTACACATGTTCTCTGCCTCTGCTAATCCCAGTGGGCTGAAGCGATTTATTTTCCCATTCTCTTTTTGTAAACCATCCATCGGCAGCAGCCAAAGTCAATCAATTGCTTCCACCAGAGCTCACAACACAGACTATGGTCATACAAAGCAAAGATGGTAAAAAATTACAGCGAGAGAGAGCGAGGGGCTGGGGAGCATGCACAGAGCCAGCTGCTCATGGCCAGAGGTTCAATCAACCCTGCAATCTGTGACAGCCCCGTGCTACTCAACGCCAGGAACCTAGGCAGCCCCGTAGCCTGCTGAGGGCTCAGGAGCATCGCCTTCACCAGCAGAAGCCTTGTGGTCCAGCTGAGGGGCAGGCCATGGAAAAACACACAGGACAGGTGGAAATATCGCCAAAAGTCTCATGTCTGTAGAAGCAACGTTCCTTTTCGTTGAAAGTGAAGGTCATCATGTGCCATCTTTTGTTATTTTCCTTTGGGCTAGAGGGAAATTGTGAAAGGTCTGCTTCAAGGAGAAGGAGCCCTCCACTGAAACCCTAAGTGTGTTAGCTGCTTGCCCTGCACCACCCCAAAAACAGCTGCCTTGCACTCAGATATACAATATCACTAAGTGATGGATGGCAGTTGCATAAAAGATTTCAGTATGACACAAGGCAGGAGGGTACTTCACTTTAGGGAGACTATATAGGTAATTTAAGCAAGCAATGAATAACTACCAAGTTTTTATTTGTTTTTTATCCAGAGTTTAAAACTTCCGCTTTTGAGAATTTTCAGTGAAAGTTCATGATAACAAACCAGAACCTCAGTTCTGAAATGATTCAGGAAATGACACTGAATTTCACACTAGAGTTTTGGACTGGATTGGGTCAGGCAGGTGAGTCTTGATCATACTCATTAAACCAAAGTTTTCCAAATATTCTCCTGACACAGCTCAGTCTTACAAGCAAGGGTTAAAAACAAGGAATTGTACTGTTTCTTTGAAAAACAGACTGTCTCTGTTCTTCTTAAGTGTGAAAGGGAATGGGAACGGGAACATGAGCTCAGTGTGTGCTGTGTGATGGATGTGAAAAGACAACCATGCTGGGTAGCACATACTTTTCTCCATTGTGCTGCCTTCTTGGGCAGCAATGTCATCTAATTTTGCGTCCAGTTTAAAGGACCCCCATTTGCAAAGTGGTTCTGCAAATGCAAGCTATGGCATCAACACAGCCTCTCAGTTTCTTTCTAAAAACATTTAATTATTGCCACCCTTGTGTTTATTTTTCCCAGTGAACAGCAGCAAGCACATAGTGAGAAAATACCGTGGGCACCTCCGAACAAAGATTGAGTCTGGAGAAGGAACCATACCTGTCCGGTGTCATAACGCAGTTCAGACGTGGGACGGCGTGTTGCTGGGAGAGCAGCTCATCACCATGTCCTGTACAGACAAAATCGCCAGGTACCTGATGTATATACATCACAACATTCTTTGCATGTGGAAATGAAGTTTGATGCCACAGAGGACTATGGCTACTGGTGGAGAATAACTAGCAGGTGCTGACAAACCCTGCAGAAACAAAGACCTCCTTTGTATGCAAAAACAGACCATATAAATGGGATGGAATATAAATAGGACATTTTCCCAAATTCTCCATGGGTCGTTAGTTGCTTTTTACAGTGTGACAAAAATATAAACTGTCTTTGCAGCATTTTTGCCAATAGAATTTCAGTGCGCAAATAAAATACATTCACTCTGCTCTTATTGGATCATTTACCCCAAAACTTGCAAACCAACCATCATGCAGATAAACTTAGCTGGTCTGAAACCTACTGGATAAAGTGCCCTAAAAGCTGCTAGAAATATCTGTACTATTTTGAAAGTCATTGCAGAACTCTCATGTCACAGCCACCCCTGTGTCTTTCTGCTCTATCCTGTAAATACAATATATATTTACACAGAATAATTGTCATTTAATAAATATTTCATAATTATTCCATGGTGGCACATACAATGTAAACACATCCTCCATTCTCAGTTTAGGGCATTAACTAATAGCAAATGATGGCTATTAGAAACTGAAAACAAAGTGTGTGCATTTGAATGCATACTTATATATGTATATATACATCTATATCTCCCTATACATGCACGTATACTTATGCTCATAATTACATATATATTATGTGCATTAGCTATAGATGCAGCTCTATATGTAAAATACATTACATTATAGCTATAAAAATGTAGATGTTATGATCAAATTCTCTGCTGGAATATCATGTCTAAAAACTAAGTTAAATTGCATCAGCCAAGAATTTGGCCCAATTATTAAAGGTCAATATAAACATAATCTTTCAAAAAAGCATAAAACTTTTGTTTAATGCAAATGCATAAGTTCTGCTCTTAGCTTTAACTCGATGACCTACTGAAGTAAAATTAGTCTGTAGGCTTAGCAAAGCCTAGCATTTTGTCAGAAACATGTATGACAGAACCAGCAAATGGAAGTAATGACAGACTCACAAAATCCACCCTGTGCTAAGTACGATCGTTAGAACTGTTGTGATTGCATGAAAGATAAAGAGTAACTTCTGCTATAATCTTTTTATTTATTCATAAAGAGATAACAGAAAACTCAAACTGTTTTCAATGGATCTCCTGCACTCTTTTTAGATGCATTTGGGTTTTCCAGATTCAGACTCATATGGACTCAAAAAAATAAACAAATTTAAGTTTGAGAGTGGAAATATTGCATGCTCTGTAGTTTTGAATGTCGTTAGCCAGTGAATTAAACATCAGCTTTGGAAACGGTATTACATTTGCTATTGATGGGAACGTTGACAGTAATGCACAGTCTCAGAAACTGGGTTTTCTCCAAGCACATCTGCTAAGCACTTCCAGTGAATCCTTTCCTTGTTGCCACATAGTTAAACAGCATTAAGGTCTGTGAAGAAAAAAAGAATCTAACACTATGTTTCCCCAGGATAAAAATAATCTTGCCATTCTCGTCTTTGGTATTATTATTGCAATATCATATGAATTATTGACATTTTTATTTATTTGCACTGTAACTCAAGTAGGCACAGGAGTTTTCTAGATGAAAACAAAAATATGTATATCAGCAATCATTATTCCCTACTTTGAACAGCAAATATTTACATTCAACAAGGACAGCTAGAAGCACTGAGGCTGAGAAAAGCAGTGGAAAAAGCAATATTTGTAGGAACAGTGGTAGTGTTGTGGCAGTACAAATGCTTCAAATGGATATCTGCATGTTGCACTGCACTGAGGAAATGTGCAAGACGTTTTGCTGAGCAAACAGCCATGTATGCCGTGATGGGTCCAGCTAAAGAGTTTCAAGGAAGAAGGAATGGCCATTCCTAGTAAAGGGGAAGGATAGAGGTGGAAAATTATCATAGAAGAGGTTACTTGTGGTCTGGTGCGGGCAGCTCCAGTAACTAGAAGTGATGGAAACCAAATGGGGGATCCAAATAGGGATTTTGAGGAGAAAAATTCAAAGTTAATAAGTAGGAAACATGGAGCTGAATGTAAAAATAAATGCCCTATCACAAGCAAAATCAAGAAAGGCAAATGGAGTCCAGAGAGTGTGGGGGGCATCGCAATGGCATGTACCATGGTGAAGGATCTGAAAGCTTCTGGAGTAAGTACCCAAGGCTGTCTGTTCCCAACCTTGGCTGCACTTGAAGGTCATGCCTTTCCCTTCCTTCCTCTATTGCGATCACACTGTGAGACCTGATTCTGCAATTTTATTTCCACCAGTCTCACATAGATTTGTGGTATGACTTCAGTTGGGTTCACAAGTTCTAGTTTGGGAATCACTGTGCTAGTGAAAACAAAGCACCAATAGCGCAGGAAATGTTAAAACAAAAAAAATTTCTTAGATGGCAAAAAATAAGCAGTACCCTCAGGGCTGGCCACCAGTGATAACGATGCTGCAGATTTTTAGCTGCTATAAATTTTATGTAGAGTTTGGGAAAGATTGGTAAGAAGAGGCAGGGTATGGCACCTTCAATAAACTTTATCCCAAATTTTAGTTTATGACATTAAATTCAGTTTGTGATCAATTTTTATCCTTATTATCCTCACCTGTAAGGGGGAGAAATCAAAGGTTTCTTCAGCTGACCTTTGTTTCAGCACATATAGGACTGTTTTCTGCCTTCTTCATCTCTGGCCATGGGAAGTAGAGGTAGGAAAGGGGTTCAGTGGATGAGGAGATTGCTGTGTGAAGGCCCTTTCCCAGCTCCTGCCTTCACTGAAGAGATCAGCAGGTGGTTTCTGTGCCACGCTTCAGACTCCAAATATTTGCTCTACCACGTAGACAGCTGACTCTTCAAATCTTGGCAGGATGCAGGAATCTGGTTGCTCATCATCTGGACTTGTCTCACAATGAGAAAAAAAAAAGATCTCCAAAGCTGAAATTCATGTTTTTATAACCGAGATTTGACAAAAATCTGACTTGTATATTTTGGATTTTATTGCTTGTAAAAGCCCCTCAGGAGCACTGGGCTATTAGAGAATGTTTCCTCTTGAGAATCTAGCCAGATTCTAAAATATACGTCATTTTCCATTATTTGTAAAGGACATTGCTACCAGAATATCAAAGACCCAAGAACAGAGAGATTTACTCAGGGGAGTGAATAATATTCTGTAAATCATGTATCTAACGATTTATGTTCTTTCTTGCTCACAGGATAGCCATAAGCAGAGAGTGGTTTAATCAGATTTATTTGTTATTCAAAGGCATTTAGCAATTTTTATTACTATCACCACAAGTTTGAGAGAATTTGATGCTTGGTATGCATTATTTGGGTTCTGTGGCTGTGTTAAGATTGCAGGATAAACAGCCTGGTATCATACCTATTCCCTTACTGAATTAAAGCACAAACACTTCTGGCATGAATACTCGTGTTGTCTGGCTCAGGCAGGGAATTACGAGGTGAAATTCTGTGACTGCATTATATAGGAGGTCAGAATAGATCTCGGTGGTTCCTTCTGGCTTTAAAATCCTATGCATTTATATGTGCAGATTCAAAGTTTGGGCTCTGTGAATCCCCAAATAACCCACCCTAAGAGAGTGTTAACTTTTATACTGACAACTTCTGCAAGTCTCACAGTGCAGCTGAAGTGTGTTCAGCTTCTCAGTGCCATAGGTTTTTGGATTAAATCACGTTCTTTAGACTCAAAGTTCATTAGTTACTCTAGCACCTAAGATTTTGACCTCCATTTTCTTTTGTAATGTACACTGTATACACTTGTGAAAAAGCAGAAATATCCTGAGCAAAATAATTTTGAAAATTATCGGCTGTTTGGGGAAAAATTTGGGAAAGCATTTTCTTCATGCTAATCATAACTTATATTAAGACCTTTATGTCAGCACAGACATCACAGCCCTAAGATAATTTAATCTTTTTCTGATGGCAAACCCATTTATAAAACAGGCAAAATTAAACCTCTTTTCATCTCCTTCGGTCATGCTGAGGCTGGACGCAGGAGCAGCTCATACTTTTGCTTATTAGAAGGTCAGTGCAAGGTTAATGCTGCTGCTGGTGGAAGTCTCTGCAGTTGCTGTTTGAGAGCAGACAAAGGTCTGAAGGAAAACTGACATATGTACAAACATACACCCACAGGCATGCACATACACATAAGCATACACATTTAGGTAAAAACAAAAGATATCTCTCTAGACTTGTAGGGGAAATTCAGATTCTGCCACAAAGTACAGAAACCACCTTCCCTTTGTCCTCTGACTCATACTAACACTGTCTGAGCTTGAGGCCAGTCTTCTTCCACCATGGCTTATCCCCTAGGCCCACCATGCCCTCCATTTGACGACACATACCTCCCTTCTGTATAAAGTTTCCTGTTCTGTGCTCTGAGCTCTTCAAGTTGATACATCTCATCACCAGCACTTGGATCCCTTCTTATTCCATGCAGAGAAACTGGAGAAATTATTTCTCCTCACATCAACCAATCCAAAATAGCAAGGTGTTCTCCCCTGAATAGCTACACAGAAAGGTTTAATGATTACCATTGCCCATGATTTGGCAGAGGAGTGCAATAGTGCTGGGAGCACATAGAGGAGGCCATCATGGTGCTCCACAGCGTAGCAGACCCATGGTATTAACAGGCGTTCCCTGGTCCTATGTCACCACATCACCTCCACTACCATGCACGTGCAAATTATCATGAGGATCTTGGTCCAAGCACTCAACACTAAGGTTTATTTTTAAAATTTAGTTCTTATATGGGTGTACCATTAGCAACTGAGTTCTGCAGTGCAGTTTTCATCCCCAAGACCCTCTTCCTCGATAGACCTTAACAAGGGGACTGGACACCTTACGCTATGGTCAGGGCAGAGCATGTTCACATTTACTGGGTATCGAGCTGATATATTTACTTCGGAGAGATGCCAGCTTTCTGTGCATCAAACTTGCATCTACACATGCTAGTAGTGTATAGACGTAGTTGTAAATGCATGAGCCATGGCACTTGTACTCTTTCAGAAGTGATCATCTGCAGGTCCTCTTGCAGGGTGCAGACTTGGGAAACGTACTCTGCAGGGTTCAGGATTTGGAAGGAACAATCCTCACAAACACTGGCTTTATACAATAAATAAAAGACAAAATTCAGTGGGTTTTTTGTCAGCTCTGGCCTTAAAGTTGTTTTCTTACTACCACTTCTCAAAAGGTCACTTTTAAAAGTGTTTTCTTGCCAGCACTTCCTCATACTCCACTAAAACAGTGACGTTAAGCCCAGAGGTTAAATAAGACTTTGAACATCTAAATTATACCTCACCTGTAAAATGACACAAACAGTAACAAAGGACCTCTAAACTTTGCATTACAGCATTGCCAGCCTATTCTTGTTTCTTGGCTGAGCTTTGTGGGTTACTTGGGCCCACGAGCTAGAGAATAGGAATAAGTCTTTATTGAGAATATGTTTGGAGTATTGCAAGGTAATGTAGTTTTAAGGCACTGTTTCAGGATTTAGCAGTGGGAGTCTGAAGGAGCATTTTACAAGATGATTTGAGCACATTAAGCTGTATTTAAGTGTAGCATATAAAAATGCAAGACTAAAAGTCAATGTTAAAATTTGGCATTCTTAGATCTATTTTAGTGTTAGCCTGTCGACCTAGCCATTGTTAATAGCAGACTGAGCCTGACAAGGTAACTCTTAAGAAAAGCTACTTCAAAGACTGCATATTAATGTAAATGAAAATCAATTAGCACAGCCAGATCTTCAATTAGAGATGATTTGTGCATATGATTTGTAATTCTCTCTCTTAACCCCTTTCTGTATGACTGAGATTTCAATTTCAATCTTTCACTGCAAGGTATTTTCTACAAAACATATATAAACCACCTACTGTTAAAATACAGATCAAAACCTAATGCACTAGTTCCAGTTTCCAAACCAATAATAGCTAAATGGTCGTATAAATAGGAACACCACAGGTGTGCTGCTGAGCACAGGCTATCATGAATAACAATTTATATTGTGTGAAGCATAGCTGGAAATATGGGTAATAGAAACTGTGGTACAGGAGGTTAACAACACGCCAAGCAGGTAAGAGTTAAAGCTCACAATAATGGTTGGGGAAAAAAGTGTCTTTTATAAAAAGCCTTAACAAAATAAGCTTTGAAATTCATCAGCAGTGCTTTTTAATGGGTGAGGTTTCCAAAGGTCCAAAGGAGACACTTCAGTCTCACCAAGCTTCAACAGCAGGTGGACACATTTCCCCGAGCTGTTTTGAAGCATCGTGCAAATTTCTCCACATCTCAGTTTCGAAAGGTTTTGAGGGCAGGAGCATGTCAGTGTTCAGCTTTGAGTAATGCTGTGTGCAAACCAATGCTGGAAATACTCAGCAAAGGGGCTGCAGGTGTCACACCACGTCTGAGCGATGGGCGAGGAGCCACATGCAGACCCACGTGAGGCTGCAGCCCTTTACGGGTTTGCCCCCAAGCCCCTTCCTCAGTATTTTTATCATCCATATTTGAGAAAATGCTACAGCGTGCAAGTGTGGAGGCTGCAATGTGGTTATGACCTGGGGATACATTTCCCTACCCTCTCGCATGGGGTCCTGGGCTACCAGGATCATGAGAGCTGTGGGGCCTCCACAGGGGTTCACCCCCAGCCCACCCCACATCTGGGGCCAGGGGAGCATAGGGTCTAATTAAAGCAAGGCTGCCTGCTCTGGGATGCCTCCCAGCTCATCACTGGCATTTCTGTGATTGACAAACAGACAAAAATGTATTTATTCAAGGATTATCTATATTGAAAACCAGACGTGGGATTTTGTCTTTGTAAACAGTGCAGTAATATCTGCTGTTTGAACAAAAGGAAGGGTATGCTTTCCTTCCATTTAAAGCACCAAAACTCCCATATTTAAGTGAAAAGACATTTGGTTTTATTGATCCTGCTTGCTGAAGATTTGGGGTTTTTAAAAAAGATCTGTGATTAAGGGAGCAGTGGGTTGATTTTTGCTTTATTGGAAGGGTTATTACAAAGCTCACAGCATAGAAGTTATTAGAGAGATGCATGCCCTTGAAAACAGCACTAAAAATCTTGCACAATTAGGAAAATGCAGAATGATCCAGCATATTTCCTCATAGCGAGAAAAGTCACTTTGATATATTGAGGACCCAAAATGTAACACTGCATTGCTCTGAATAATAATTTTATTTTGAAAAGCCACATTTGAAGAGAGCACTTTGTTACAGATGGGAACACAGCTACTTTCATGAACCTAAATTAGACTACAGAGAAATAGCTTCTTCAAAAATGAACACCCTTATTGA